>NC_083445.1:26634234-26710882 GCF_020745735.1 Hemiscyllium ocellatum
AAAATTGTCAATATATTCAATTTAAACTTGATTGGAAGTTGGTACTTTGGGGTATAATTGAAACTGATTGGCTGAATTCAAATTTGTTTGTGTCTCGTAGTAACTCAGCCAGTGCTCGCTTCTGGACCAAATGTTACATTGTAAATTCTCCAGCACTCTGTGTGCTTGCGAAGTCCTTCACTCTCTTAAAGGTAAGGTACATTTCTACACCTTCATATCACCCCATTTGCCATCTGGACTCTTTTTTTTAACAACCTCCTACAGTCTCCATACATTTGAAATGCCTCTGCTGTTTACCATGTGCTGTACCTGACATATGCATCCGTCTTTTTCTTTGCCAAATACTCAAAGCCAGGCTTCTCTGGGCTTGCTGCCCTTGCCTTTCATTCTTAGAGGAACACGGTTGTCCTGTATTCTCACTGCACTCCTTTTAAAAGACTCCCACTTTCCAAATGTAGACTGACTTGCAAGTAGGTAATCCCAGTCTATGTTTGCCTGATCCTATTGAGTGACACTGAAGTTGGCCTTCCTAACTAATTTAGACACTTAACTGCTGCATTATCCTTATCCTCTTCCATAACACATTTTAACCGTATTGAGTTGTGGTCCCAATCCCCAAAATGTTTGTCCATTGAAACTTTAACCACTTGACTGGCTTCATTCTCTATGATTATTCGGGCACTTTCCCTTCTCTAGCATAACCATCTATGTTCTGGCACAAAAAGGTTTCTTGGATGGACTTTAAAATTTTCACCCTGGGGGGATCCAAGATGGCGGCGACCCAGCGAGTCTGAGTCTATAGTGCTCTTCCCAAGACTTGGGCAAAGTGGGTCACCCACCCCCACCACACTCACCAAATCATTCATAATAGCTGTTAACTTTAAATAGTTGCTTAGTATTACATTTAAATAGTTTAATATTTAGTGAAAATGACCAAAGGGAAGGGAACCCGCAGCTCTCAACAAGCAGGACCCCCTCCCCCACCCTCTCCCTCTTCAGCTGCAGCAGAGGCGTCCACAGCCTCCCCGGGGGGACTTACCGACGGTAACAAGCCTTGTGGAGATGATTACCAAGCTGGACACGAAGATCGATGCCTTTATCGAGGAGTCCCGACATCGCTGGGAATCACTCTCAGCCGCGCTGCAGAAGCACGGCCGAGACATCCAGGAACTCGAGCGCCGAGTCGGAGGGGCGGAGTTAAAGGCCGCGACCTCCGAGACTGCAGCTCAATCGGCCGCCGATCAGGTCCAGGCTCTCGAGCAGCGAGTCCGGACCTTAGAAAATCATATTGACGACCTCGATAATCGAAGTCGTCGAAAAAATATTCGCTTGCTGGGCCTTCCCGAATGGGAAGAGGAAGGCCAGCTTACAGCATTCCTGGAGCAGTGGCTGCCACGGCTTTTAAATCTGCATGCTGGATCAGGCCAGGTAAGGGTGGAATGGGCCTACCGGGTCGCAATACGTGGGCCCGGCTCGAACCAGCGCCCACGCCCGGTCCTGTTCCAGCTGCAGAGCTATAGGGAGAGGCAGATGCTCCTGGAAGCCTCAAGAAATCTTGGAAAGGATCCCCAAGCCATGATCTATAAAGGATCCAAGATCATGCTATTCCAGGACTTTTCCCCAGCTCTGGTCCGAAAGAGGAAGGCATTCGATGAGGTGAAGAAGCGTTTAAGGGACTTAAATACTCAGTACTCCTTACGCTATCCAGCGACGCTACGCTTTAACCACGAAGGATCCATATATAACTTCGGATCACCAGAGAAGGCTAAGGAATTCTTGGACTCTCTTAAATAAACTGTAAGAGATAGTGGATGTTGGTTCGCCTTTCCCTCTACTTTGGTTTACATCCCCCCACCTTTTTTGTTTCTCTCTTTTCTTACCTTATTGTTTAATATTATCATGGGGGCGGGGAGAGGGATTTGATTTTCTCCCCCCTCCCCCCCCCCAGCGTGGGTTTGTTTTCTTTTATCACTTTATGTATATATGTGGGTATGTATGTATGTATATATATGTTGGGCCGTTTGGTTAATGTTGGTGGGGGGAGGTGGTTACCTTATTCTATTTTACTTCTGTCTTTAGGAGCGGGGTTGTTTTTTCCCTGTTATTTTGTATTATTATATTTAATTATTACTTTGTTGAGATTGTAACTTTATAGTTATATATTTATATATGGTATTAACATTCCCAAATATATTCAGGTGTTGGTGTGGGCGGGGGTAGGGTGCTCACTGTTAACTCTAGCTTTGTATTATATTTGAATTCTGCTCATTTTATTGAGGAGCACCTGGGTCAAGGGTGGGGCATTGTTTGGGAGAGGATAAGATGGACTGTGGGAGAGGAAGTGACGCTCCCTGGGAACAAGGGGGAAAATCTCCATTTAGGTACATTTTATATTTTTTTATTTAGAAATAGTTATTTATTATATTGTTTTGAGTGTATTAGAGAGCCTTTATTTTTGTAAATTTTATATGCTCCATGCTCGGGATGTTCCAGATAGGGTTTCCCCTCCCGAGGGGTCTCGGATCTGCCCAGATGATTATGGTTGATCAGTCGGTTAAGTGGTGCAACTGGAATGTCAGGGGGAGTAATTCGCCTGTTAAAAGGAGGGAAATATTATCAAATCTTAAGAAAGAAAGAGTTGATATAGCTCTCCTACACACCTGTCGGATAAAGAACACTTAAAATTACGGCAGGGTGGATTTGATCAGGCCTTTTTTTCTTCTTTTAGCTCAAAAAGCAGGGGAGTTGTTATTCTTGTTCGGAAGAATTTCCCTTTCAAAATTCTAAATCAGATAAAAGACGAATCTGGACGATATATTTTGATTAAAGCCCTCGTAAATGGAGAGGAATATGGGATTCTAAATTTGTACTGCCCCCCGGCACACCCCTTTAAATTTATAACGGAAGCTTTTTCAAAATTGATGGCCTTTGGTGCCCGTCATACAATTATAGAGGGAGACTTTAATTGTATTATGGATCCGGAAATAGATAGGATTCCCAAGAGTGCTGCTGGAGTATCTCCCAGATCTAGACAACTGGCGGATCTGAATAAAGAATTAGGATTGGTAGATGTATGGAGATGTCTCCATCCACAGGGTAGAGATTTTTCTTTCTACTCTAATCCACATAAATGTCATACAAGAATTGATATGTTTTTTGCCCCATCGATTTTTTTAAATTCCATATCATCCTGTAAAATAGGTACTATAGCAATTTCTGACCACGCTGCTGTATATATGGAAACTAAGGCAAGGAACAATGGGACATCCGCTCGGCATTGGCGTATGGACCCCTTCCTGATAAAAGATAGTAAATTTGTAAAGTACTTCTCCCAAGAATTTAAAACTTTTTTAGAAATTAATTCAGGTACGGCTAGCAACCCATCAATGATGTGGGAGACCATCAAAGCTTATGCACGAGGTTTGATCATCTCCTACTCAGCGACCCAGAAGAAACTGAAGGGAGAGCAACAGCGCCTGCTCGAAGCACGCTTAAAAGCAGCTGAAACAGCATACGCTGATAGACCTTCTATTATAAAATTGCAGAGGATTACGGCTCTTAGGACAGCTCTAAACACTACGCTTACTCAAACGGCTAAGAGGGAAATATTATTTGCAAAACAAAGGTTATATGAATATGGTGACAAACCGGGTAGATACTTAGCATTTCTTGCAAAGAAAAAGAAGGCCCCTCAGACTATTACGTCTATCAAGGAAAGTTCAGGTACTTTGACTCATGATCATAAAAAGATTAACGCGATCTTTAGAGAATTTTATTCTGAGTTATATAAATTGCAGGATTGTGAAGATAGGACTAGGAGGATGCAGTCATTTTTAAAAAATTTGACCTTTCCGGGCTTGACTCCAGAACAGGTATCGGTCCTAAATGCTCCCCTAACAGTCCAAGAAATACTTCATGCAATTAGGCAACTCCAGAGCGGAAAGGCACCGAGCCCAGATGGTTTTCAAGCTGAATTCTATAAAGAATTTACAGAAATATTGGCTCTTCCACTTATGGACATGTATAACTATGCATATAGTCAGGGCTGTCTCCTGCCTTCGCTGAAAGAGGCAAATATCTCTCTTATCCTTAAAAAAGGAAAAGATCCAGAAGACTGTACATCATATAGACCAATATCCTTGCTAAATGTAGACTTTAAAATCCTCTCTAAAATGGTAGCACTGAGACTAGAAAGGGTACTGCCATATATTATAAAGGAGGATCAGACGGGATTTATTAAGGGCCGTAGATCATCCAATAATATTAGAAGGGTTTTGAACATGATCCAAGCCTGTCATCAGGGAAAGATACCAGGAGTAGTAGTCTCATTAGATGCGGAAAAGGCATTCGATAGGGTTGAATGGCCATATTTGTTTTACACATTGGAAAGGTTTGGCATTGGACAGGTGTTTACCAAATGGGTCTCAACATTGTATAGTGATCCCAAAGCAGTTGTGGTTACCAATGGATTAGGTTCGGATAGCTTCAGTGTGGGTAGGGGCTGCCGTCAAGGATGTCCTCTCTCGCCATTATTATTTACGCTAATAATTGAACCACTAGCAGAAGCTATACGGACTGATCCTAATATAACGGCCTGTTAGGACGGAATTCGTCCAAGCGTGTTCTTTTAAGGAGTGACCACACTTACCCAATTATTTGATATAAAGCAGGTACGTTTATTTAGCTGCAGAAACTTAGCTGTTACAGCGAAGCACGAAAGATCGAGTGGTTCGCTGGAGAAAATGTACAAGTTCTGAAAATCTATCGATAAGCTCCGTTAGTTATACTATTTTCTAATCTCAATTCATGCAACGTGATCTTTCACAAACAAAAGCCTTCCTCAAAATGGTATAATTTGCAAACAAAGGTTCTATGTATTCTGGAAACATTTTTACAAAGGCTTTACATATATTTGAGACATTCTGTATCATAGACACAAAGAATTACTATATGTTCGAAACATTTTCCTAGTCTTATTATCACATAGTTTACCTTAATCTAATCGCTTAGTTTAGATGTTCTCTCATTTGAACATCAGCTTTGTTATTTGTTATGGCAATAATCCCAGAATTAAAAATTACTTTGGTCATCATTTTAAACTATAGGTTCACAGCGCCCCCAATGTCCTAAGAAGTAACTACATCTCTATCCTACCTAACAGGCCCCAAGGATTGGTACAGGTAAACACAAAATTACCCTTTATGCAGATGATGTTCTTTTATTCCTCAGTAATCCTCTGATGTCCGTACCTCGTCTAATTCAAGTTATTAATACATTTAGTGCATTCTCAGGCTATAAAATTAATTTTTCAAAATCGGAGGCTATGCCAATGGGTGGCCTGGTTATGACACCCCACTTAGTGGACGGATCCCTTTTTCCCTTTCGTTGGTCCCTGGAGGGTCTCTTATATTTAGGTATTTTTATTACTCCAGTATTTGGTCAGTTGTATAAGGCGAATTTTGTGCAATTACTGGAAAGGATAAGGCAGGAACTCCAGCGATGGGGAGACCTTCCAATTTCCTGGTTGGGTAGAATAGCACTAATTAAAATGAATGTTCTGCCCCGTCTCCTATATCCTATGAGAATGCTCCCGGTGATGCTGCCAAGGATGGCCCTACGTAAATTATATGGCTGGCTGGGTTCCTTTATTTGAAATCATAGACGGCCCCTCATTAAGCTGAAGAAGCTACAGCTTCCACAGGCAAGGGGAGGACTGGACTTCCCAGACTTTAGGAAATATCAGTTAAGTTCCCTACTAAGTTACATAGCTGATTGGGTCTTGTCCGACCCACAATCAATCTGGCTGGACATCGAGGCCTCTCAAGTAAAATACCCACTTATTAACCTCTTATTTTCAGACAAGAGGAAAATCATTACAGATCACTGTAAAAACCCCATAATACTAACCACAATTAAGGCCTGGAATATAATGCGGCAAAATGAGGGTAATTTACATAAAACATCCCCCCATGCACCGATAGTAGGGGCATGGGGATTCCAACCGGGGTTTACAGATGCCACTTTTAAACTCTGGAGATCCAGGGGTATCTCATGTTTAGGGGACCTATTTAAAGATGGGGTCCTGATGTCTTTTGAACAGCTGCGTCAGAAATTCGGATTACCCAATGGAGACCTCTTTCGATACTTCCAAATTCGAGATTATATACAGAAGAAGACTACGTTAATAGATAGTCTTTATAAATCAGATAGAGAATGTAATGTCCTACGACCAGTGGGGGTATCCTCCGTCAGCACTATTTATCATTTACTACATGATGAAGTAGCGGGAGATATGGACAATCTGCTTAAAACATGGGATGAAGATTTGGGACTAGAAATCTCCATAGAAACGTGGAATGATATTTGGGAAAATGCTAGAAGAATTACTATCTGTAACAGAACCCAGGCTATCCAGCTGAAGATACTTCATAGGGCCCATATAGCACCGGCTCGACTGGCAAAATTTAAGGCAGGAGCATCTCTAATGTGTCCCAAATGCAAAATAGAGGTGGGCACTCTGGTACATTGCCTATGGACTTGTCATAAGATCCGTAGATATTGGATTAAAGTAGCAAGTACCCTGACAGAAATTTTAGGAACGGAAATTAGAGTGGACCCTGTATCTCTCCTTTTGGGCTTTTCGAACTTTTCCTCCCTGGATATGCACGGGAAGAGACTATTTTCTATTCTCTCTTTCTGTGCAAGGAAAAATATTTTGGTGAACTGGGTGGCTGAGGGCCCCCCTGGACTTTCAAATTGGCACAGATTAATTATGGAATGTATTCCCCTTGACTTCCTTACAAATATGGTGCACCGAAAGATTGAATTATTTTATGAAATATGGCAGCCCTTTTTGAATTACATAAATGCAGATATTTCGGCCATCCTAACAAGGGCTTTTATTTAATGAAGATCAAAAACCTGGCTGCTCCGGGGCCCCTTAGGAGAGGAATCCCGCACGAATACGGGTTTTATTACATTTGATGTTATTACATTCTGAGCATGTAAGAGACTTAAGTATGCACTCTGGTTAGTTATAGGTTAGATTAGTAGAAAGTTGAGTTTTGTTTTTTTTATTTTGGTAATTTTTTTTTTCCTTTGTTAAATTTTGACTATTGTATATTTGATTTAATTGTACATCAATGTTTGTATTTGAGAGTTTTGTTTATTTTTGTAAACTTGTAAAAATGTTAAATTTCTAATAAAAATATCTTTTAAAAAAACAATGATTCTTTTGGGAAAATATCAATTTGGTTCATTAAAGCTCTTTTGGGACAGAAACCATTGTCCTTATCTGGTCTGGCCTACGCGTGACTCCAAACACTTCTGGGCAATTAGGGGTGGGCAATTAATCTCATATAAGCCAGTGTCGCCCGTATCCAGTGCGGAATATAAAAAGGAGTCGGTTGTGTATCCCCTCGAGCCTGTTCCATCCATCATGGTTGGTCCGTTGCCTAACTCCACACACCAGCCTTTGGCCTATATCCCTTTAACACCTTTGCATAACAAAATGTTATCTATCTCAAATTTAACATGAATAACTGATCCAACATCCACTGGTATTGTGGAAGAGAGTTCTAAACATCATCCACTCTTTGTGTGTAGAAATGCTTCCTAATATCTCTTACCTGGTCTGGATCCAATTCCCAATCATTGCTCCCAACTTCTTGAATCTCCAGCCAGTGGAAATGGTTTACCTTTATCAACCCTGTCTTTTTATTTGGGTATTATGGATTCAAGCAATGTTGGTAGATACACCCAGTGAAGCATTTGCATCACAATCAGATCTGGGAAGTATGAGGTGAAAAACATCTGTCTTCAGTGTACATGAGCTCGAATCAAACGTCTACAGACAACGTTTTAGGAATCTAAGGAGGGAACCTGGTCAAACATGCATTGAGTTTGAAAGGATCAAACAAAGTAATTGTGATAGATGCATAATAGCATTGAAAACAGATCAAATATATAATGCTGAGAGACATCTATTTTGGAGAAGTTCAAAAATTCACTTCCTGAGGAGCTGAGAAAGCACATGGAAGATCAGAAAGTTATCGATTGCAAGATGAGCAGCTGAAATGGCTGATGGTTATGAGTTGGTTCATGAATCAAAGATTGGTTTCCAAATTCAGTTTCAATCTGTGAGGGATAGAAATTTTTGAAAAGAGAAATCCTCGGGTGATAAGGGAACAGGAGGCCTCATTAAAGATAGTAAAGGTAGTTTATCACAGGATAAAATGGAAAGTTCTGAGGGAGGAAGAGAATTAAAAAGCTCAGGTCCTTTCACTCTAATAAATTAGACCACCTGAAGTCACAGGATGGGTGGGTTAGAAAAAAAAGCTGTGGGATAACAAGATAAGCCAATGAGTTTGTTGAAGTGGTAAAGGAAAGTACAGTGGAAGCTTAAAAGGACCAAAAGTCTGCACAAGCTGGTCAGGGGCTGTTTGAGAAGGAAGTGCCAGATCTCTTTCAAGAATTTACTTTTCTGGGTAAGGTATGTCAAAAGGAGCAGTTAAAGAAATTAAATTTTAAACGTATACGGAAGCAAGTTAGTCTTTGATGGTGAGAGATGAGAAAATAATTCAGAAGGAGCATTTTCAGAAGACGGTGGTAATATGTAAAATTCATTGTGAGAGAGCAGCGCTCTGTTATGTAAAGTGAGATTGGAGAGTCTGGGGAAAAGTGAAGTAGTGGTAGTAGTAATGCAGAAAAAACAGTTTATTCTTGTTAATGATAGAGCTGGATCACAGTTGTGTGTGATGGCTACTGACACCTTGATGAAGAATTGGAGAAAATTGTGTATTCATGCAGATGTGAAATGAGCAGAAGGTCACTAATTGTATTATTGGTGGGCTATAGAAAGGAAGGGTTTCAGGTAGCAGATGAATCATCAGTAGGAGGCCATTGGGGAGGAAGGAAAGCTCAATCCAAAATACAAAAACATCTTTATGAGCCCGACAGTCATATGTAATTGGAAAACCTCAGGCAGTGATAATACCAGGACCCTTAATACCCATTCCCACATTGGAGGAAAATTTGACAAGTGTTGTTAATTGATTTTGTTGGGCCCCTACCCAAAACAAAAAGTGTGAGCCAGAATTTGATGATGACAATGGATGAATCCACGAGATTTCCAGACAACAAACCAAAAATTTACAATCCTATTAGCAGAGATAAATTGTTACTGTTACTCCCAGTGGTAGGGGTGGCTTTAAAAGCAAGCGTTATCAAATCGAAAGGAAACTGATTGAGGAAAGCTATTCAATAAGAATGTGTGATAGAAAAAAATCTTATAAAGTGAGTCATGTGAATGGACTCAAAATTTATTTTGGTAGGATCTGAGATTCAGAAATAATCTCAGCCAAATGTCACAATATCTCATCGTCAGAATCCTCAATAATACCGACTCATAACATTTTTTCCAATTTAATAATGTGCATATTCCATCTGCTTCCCCTCATTCCGTTTTAGTTGTGGATGATAGAATGCAAATGAAACTAATCACCCAATGAGATCATGGCTGATCTGTGGTCTGACCCCCATACACTTGCCTTTGGCTCATATCCATGAATAATCGTGCTTACTAAAACAGTTATCTCCAGTTATATTATGGCAGAAAAAACTTGATATTTAATCTGCCACTATAAATTCTGAGAATCTGAACTTCAGACTCCCCAGTTCGTCTCATCCAAACATCGGCTCAAGGATATATATTATATATATATATATATAAAGTGAATTGGCCATGCTAAATTGCCCGTAATGTTAGGTGAAGGGGTAAATGTAGGAGAATGGGTCTGGGTGGGTTACGCTTCGGCGAGTCGGTGTGGACTTGTTGGTCCGAAGGGCCTGTTTCCAAACTGTAAGTAATCTAATCTAATAAACAGGACACTAAATCTTTTGTAAGCAATTTCTTATAACAGGCAATTCAAAAATATGTCCCCTGCCTGTTGTGCCTTCGCAACGTCCGTTTGGAGAAAGATGCAGTGGTTGTTGCTGAGATTTACCCCGTGCAGCTCCGGGCTGTCGAACTCTGAGCTCTACACTCTGCTCCTGGGAGACGAAGACAAAGACCAACCGGACCGAGAGGATCATCAATTCAATGAAAGACGCTTTTTTGTCTGCCCAAAACTTGTTGGCCTTCCAGAACAAGAAGTTGGGGGTGACTGAGTGTTGCAGGCTGGCACATTCCAAGATCTTTGATTTAAAAAAGATGACACCTGCCTCCTCAGGCTGTGCCAGGAGAAGGATATCACACGTGGGATGTGCTCTCCAAAATGGACTTTGGGAGGAGGGACTCCACACTTGGTTCTGACTGCTCTACACCAACATTGTTTGTACAGTCTCACACAATGGATGGGAATCTGAAAAGCAGGCAGGCATGCCCACTTTTTCCTGCCTTGTTTAGGTACTATATAGAACCTTTTCCGAAATCCATCAAGAAAGGTGTGACCCTGAACACGGTGACTATTCCAGGGAGGGGAGGGCTGCAGCTCCAAACAATCCTCTACATGGACAACGTCGACATTTTCTATTCAGATCTTGCCTTCATTGCACAAACTCATGAACATCTGTGACTAGTTTGACTGACCTTGGGAGCCAAGGTAAATTGAGGCAAGAACCTCAACTGTGCCACCGTGGGCGGCACGGTGGCACAGTGGTTACACTGCTGCCTTACAGCGCCTGTAGACCCGGGTTAATTCCCGACTCAGGCGACTGACTGTGTATTGCACGTTCTCCCCGTGTCTGCGTGGGATTCATCCGGGTGCTCCGGTTTCCTCCCACAGTCCAAAGATGTGCAGGTCAGGTGAATTGGCCAAGCTAAATTGCCCGTAGTGTTAGGTAAGGGGAATGTAGGGGTATGGGTGGGTTGCGCTTCGGCGGGTCGGTGTGGACTTGTTGGGCCGAAGGGCCTGTTTCCACACAAGTCTAATCTAATCTAAAAACCCATGGTCTCATGGTCAACATTAGAGTTAGAATTCCAGATATTTATTACATTGACATTCTGACATGGTAGGATTTGACCCGGCTCCACAATAAACTTCTGAAATGTCTTATATTGGGGCCGACTCAGTGTCTGGCTTCCGAGCTGATTCAGAGCAACTTGATATTTCTGTTCCACTTACCTCAGAAATTTTATTATTTATCATTGAATATGAATTTATCTCTTATTGTTCCCTAGAAAATGGGAATACAGACAGAATAAGTGGTGGCTGTCAATGACATTATCTTGAATTGACTCGAAACAACAGTGAGACTGTATAGTTTGCTTCTTATTGAGATGGGTTTGTGTAATTGTTGAGTGGGTGATTTGCAGGAACTATGGATGAGCAGAGTGAGTTGTTTTCTCATGCTAAGGAAAGTATGAAGTAGAAAGGCAGAAGAATAATTTACACGTGGATGACATATACGTGAGTGTGTGTAAAATGTGTCAGACATTCTTCCACTTTATGATTGTTTTAGTAAATCTCAGTTTGAAACGACATGTGATGTGTTGATTTGAGAAACTGGTATTCGAAATCCATGGTTCAGGGAACATATTTTTCCCAGGCTCAGGGAGGATGGGAACAGGTTTGGGAAGGGATACCGCATAAATAAATAATCCTGCTTTCAGTCTCCCTTGAGCAAATTTATATGTAATGGGAGAAGGTATTGTAGGTTTGGTGGGCTTAAAGATTGACAAATATTGAGGTCTAGAGGAGGTGTAACCAAGGAGCTGAGGGAGGAAATTATACTGACTCTGAACCAAATGGTTCAATCCTCGCTGGCCACAGAGGAAGTGCCAGAGGACTGGAGGACAGCTGATGGGATTCCACTTTCCAAGAAGGGTGGCAGAGATAGATCAGGAGTAGCAGACCATTGGGTGTACCATCAGTGTCAGGGAACAAATTGGAGAAAAGTCTGAAGGAGAGAATTTTAATATCCATCTGGAAAACCATAGTTTAATTATGAATAGTCAGTGTGGCCTTGACAGAGGAAGGTCATGCCTAACAAATTTGGAGGAGTTGTTTTGGGGGAGATGACCAGGTCTATGGATGAGGGTAGGGCAAGTAAAGTTGTTTATATCGATTTCAGCAAAGCCTTTGACAAGGCCCCACATGGGAGAATGATAATGAAGGCACATGACATCCAGAGCAAATTGGTCAGTTGGCTCCAATATTGGCCCAGTCATAGATGTTGGTAGAAGGCTGTTTGTGCAGTTAGGAGCTGGTGCCCAGTGGTGCACCACAGGGGTCAGTGCCAGATCCCTTCTTGGTTTTGATACTTATAAATGGTGTTGTAGTTTGTGTGTGTGTGTGAGGGAGAGAGAGAAAGAGAGAGAGAGACTGTTTGTGTTTTAGAGTGTGTGCACATGTGTGCATGAACATGTGTGTAAACGTGTGTTAGTGTGTACATTGTATGCATATGTGTGTGCGTGTGTACATATACTGTATGATTGTGTGCATGTGTGAATGTGTGATAGTGTGCATGCATGTGTGTGTGAGAGAGAGTGTGTGTGCGCGTGTGTGTGTGTGTGTGTGTGAGAGAGAGAGAGACAGGGCGTGTATCTGTGTTTGTGACAGGGTGTGTGTGTGTGAGAGAGAATGTGTGTGTTGGGGGACACAGGGGGGCATGTAGCTGGGGACTATGGGTAAGTTTGCGGATGACACAGTGCTCAGTGAGGAATACAGCCTGAAGTGACAGACAGATACAGAGAGCTTGATCAGATGGACAGATCAGCGGGGGATGCAATTTAACCCTGATACGTATGAGTGATGAACTTTGCCAGAAGTAACAAGACAAGGGAGCACTCAATGAATAGTAGGACACGAAGAAGCTCAGAAAACAGAAAGATCTTGAGGATCTAGTTATCAGACCCCAGCAGGTGAGAAGACAGGTTAATATGGTAATGAGGAAGACAGATGGGGCAGTTGCCTTTACTAGTTGAGGTGTAGATTGTAAGAGCAGGGAGGTGACGTTGGAGTTGTACAGATATTTGGGTGGGCCACAGTTGGAGTATTGTGTACAATTCTGGTCACTGCACCACAGGGTTTGTATTGGAGGATTCACCAGAACATTGCTTGGGCTGCGGGAGTTTAGCTGTAAAGTGGGAGGCTGGATAAGCTCAGGCTGCTTTCTTTAGAGCAGAGGCAGGGGTATATAGGACTGGGAGTGGTATGGACAGGGTGAATATAACGCAGATGCACCGCTTCGTCCAAAGGTCAATAACAAGGTGACATCATTGGAAGCTGATAGGCAGGAGGTTTTGAAGGGACGGGAGGCAAAATCTTCTGACCTGGAGGATGGTAGTGGTCTGGAATTCAGATGGAAAAGCTCAGAAAAGTACTTGGATGAACACTTGAAATGTTATAACACTGAAGGCTATAGCCCAAGTGCTGGAAAGTGGCACTGATGGAAACTTAGAGTCATTTTGGCTGGAAAACACAATGGGCCTCAGTGCCTCTTGTGTCCTATACGATTCTATCATTCTAGTATTCTGAAGTGAAGTTTCAGAATTAGTTTCCGTTTTGCTCTTTGTACATTCCAACTGCTGATGTGGTCAATATCAGCTTCAGCTTTTCTATTAGAGTGCTTGTTTACAGACAGAATTTCCCAAATGAGTTGGAAAACTGAATGAACAAGGAAAGCAGTGGGATAACAGTGTGTAGTAGAACAGCTGTCAAGGAGCTCGACAACATGAGGGATTGAATAACCGAACAGCTTCAGCAAAATGAAGGGCATCAAGGAAAAGGATATTAAATGATATTTAGATATTGCTGGGACAGATAGTGTGTGAAATAATGTCAGGAGTGTTGTTTGAAGACAAATTGCGATTAACATTTGAGACCTAATAGAATCAGATTATTCCAGTCTTTGGGGTATTTAGTTACAAACTTAAATCTCAATGATATCATATCATTAAAATAAACCTGTTGTCGTAATCTGTTTGCTGAAAATGATTTTAAAAATGCAGATGTAACCATAGTTTCCCAGTGGGGATACCACACAATATAAAACAAAGTAGTTTGAGCGATGTCAGCTCCATCTCCAGTAGAACTCTCCAATTCTGACAGATTGCCAGCAGCAGGAACAGAGGGATTGTTTCACAAACAACAAAATGCACCTTCCAAGGCAAATGGTCGCCAAAGTATACTACACCATCCTTGCTGTTGTTGGTGTCCCTGGTAAGTCTTGGAACTAATCAACATGTATAAATCTCTGTGTTGGTTCATACCTATTTCCACTCGATGACTGATAAGTATTGTATTTCCTTTTAGCAAGGGAAATCCTGATGCCAGGTGACAGTGTCTTCACTTACTGAGTTTGAAGTGAAGAGTTTGTCAATGAGGAGGCCCGTCAGTAATGTGCAGCATTGTCTGTTTCTCTGCTCTATGTCCAATGGGTTTGTACTGAGGCCACGTTGATGGGGTTTGGCTGAGCACCGGTCCCGACTGGTCTAGGAAGTGTTTAGAAAACCCACTCTCTCTGTGGGAATTCAAAGCCTGCTATTGGTCAGATAGGTTTTGGAACAACTCACCTCTTAATGACACTTGGTGTTCCCCATTCCTTGATGTCAAGATATTGTGTTGGTGGCTCTTCCTCAGGCAGCTTGTTCCAAATGGGTGCCCAGATACAATATGGGCAATGGATGGCTGGAACAGTTCATTACAGAGTGATCAATAGATATCAGCAGAGAATGCTTTCATTTCCCTGTGTGCTTTAAAAATCAGTGGTTGGGTGGGAGCATGGTATTTGTGAGGACAGATCACTGGGAGGGGTGTTGAGCACAGAGTTCCAATTACGATGTGTGTTGTTGAATTATTTGTCAAACAGACATGTGAGTTGTGTCATTTGTGAAACGATGCACCATACTGTTGGACAGGAGAAACACTGAGATCTGGAGTGTGGGAGTAGCAGCTCTCCCACAGAGAATCAAACATCTTTGTCCAACAGCAGCTTTCCCACCCTGCTCTTTAGTTGTTGTTATCCTTTGATGTTCCCTGCACAATAGTGGTCTATGTGAAGGACCTCCCATGTGCCTTGGTTTGGGATTGTTGTTTAGTATTTGGATATCGATTTGGATCATTATGTTCGATTATTATTGTTGTTATTTAGTTGACACTGACATTTTGGAGATGAATGCCCTGGATATAATTTGAGACCGATTCACTGTGAAGCCATAGTGTCACACCATGGAGTGCAGTACTCTGTCAGCTTTGTGAAATTTCTGTTCTTGTCCCTGGTCCACAGGGCTCTGAACGCTGGAGATTGGGTGGTACAACATGATTGTTTCGCTGATGAAAGACAAGTTGGTTTGTGGTGACTGATGCATGATTGATATTGTGGTGCTGCTCCAGTCAGGATCAAGAACATCCAACCGTATGGAGGGAAAGCCAGCCCCGTTACTGTGACCTCCAGCTGACCTGATGTTCAGTATTGAGGGATTTGGTGCGTTGGATGTATATCAGAGTCTCCAGTTGATCCATTATCCATCAGCAACATTCAGGGAACTCACCCCACACAGGGCAGCTCAGTATGTTCAGCTCCTTCTGGATGGATACTGCTTTTCCTGTTGTTCAAGTTGCTGTATTAAGGGGAGGTGGTTTATTGGAGATCACATTTAGGGGCTGAGTAACCCCAGACTGTTTTGTGGTGATTGATGGATGGAAAGTATGTTCGGGAGTGAGGGAGTATTGAAGGGAGTTGTTGCTGCCAGCTTGCACTTGGAAGTTTATAAATGTTTGCGGTAACAGTAACACTGAGCAGACCATTCCCACAGTCCATTGTAAATGTCAGGGATGCTGCACCCACACTGCTGCCTGGGACAGATCTGGCCCAGTATGTTTTACAGCAGGGCAGTAACACCACGGATACATCTCTTTGATGCAATAGCATCCTGTAGCTTCAATCCCAAAATGGTTTACTTGAAGGAAAATGCTATTGTTGGAGTAATGGGTGGCAAGATATCAAACAAATTTGTTTTTGTAGCTGACAGCAGCATATAAGATTCAGAGAAAATGTGTTACTCTCATAATGCCAGAGGTTAGTACAATGCAGAACACCGAGTTTTACTCTCATAGTGTGTTACTCTCATAATGCCAGAGATTAGTACAATGCAGAACACTGAGTGTTACTCTTATAATGTATTATTGTCATAATGCCAGAGGTGAGTACAATGCAAAACACTGAGTGTTACTCTTATAATGTATTATTGTCATAATGCCAGAGGTTAGGACAATGCAGAACATTGAGTGTTACTCTTATAATGTATTATTGTCATAATGCCAGAGGTTAGTACAATGCAGAACACCGAGTTTTACTCTCATAGTGTGTTGCTCTCATCATGCCAGAGGTTAGGATAATGCAGGACGCTGAGTGTCCTGGGACATGAGTATTCTGTGAGGGACTCTCTGGTAGTTTTTGTTTATTCTTGTCCTGACTTACTTCCACAGATGATCCTGTCGTTGATGTTGGGTGCTGTCTGAATACTGATCCGTTGCTGTACATGACCGACATTTATACAGATATATACATTCCAACAGTTCTAATGTGACTCGCTGTAGTTATTTCAATGCAGATTGAGACCCGACCAGCCTTAACCCTTAACTTACTGCGTACTGGACTGGGACATTGCAAGATCCTAATGCATGATATTAATGTACACAGTTAACATTTCCAAACTGACTCTGTGTGTAATTCCTCAACTGAGAGGAAAATAAATCTTTTGTCTGTAGCTCACAGACCATCTGCATTATCCAGTGATTGACTGGAATGTTCTGTACTGTTGATCCAGATCTCCAGGAATCAGTCTGAGTGAAGGTATTCCTGATTGTGGAATTGTATGGAATGGGGATCCCAATCCACAGGCTGGACCCTCCGATAGCTGTGTCCTCATGTTGCTGGGAGAATGGGTCATTGTAAAATTGTACTGAGTAGGGGGAACTTCTCCCATAGCAATTTCTGACCCGGTGCTCTGCTTTTCTGTGGGTATCTATAGATGTAGCATTGTAGTAAGTGTGGAGCACTGACGGGAGAATACCTGTGATTCCAATTGCAAATTTTCCTGGGAATATCTTTCATTGTAGAACTTTATTTCATGTGCAATAACCTGAAGCGAACATCAGATTCCAGTGACAATGTGATTCAGTGAGAGTCTTTCGATTTTAATTTTACTGAGTGTGGGTTCCAAGCCAAAAGGGAAAACTAACCCTAATCCAAGTGATACTGGGAGCATTTCTCAAATTAAAGTGTGGGTTACGAATTGCTGAGGACCAACTTACCCCAGTATTGTTACATAGGAGGACTGTCTCTGACAATAGAACTTAACCATTTGTAGGGAACTGAATGAAATGGAATATCTGACCGTAGTGGGAACTAGGACCATAACAATATGAATCATGCGCTGTGTACACTCCCCATTTCTGTTCTACCCACTGATGGAGCTCTCAGTGTAGTTTGTAAATATAAAATGGATTGCAGGTGGGAAAATCCTCACAACTGGTTGTATGTGTTTGATGCTAAGTTTACAAAGTGGAATATATCCCAATGGAGATAAAACAGATGTGATATTTTTCATAAAGTGAAAATGGCAGAGCAAAAATGTTCACTCACTAAAGTGACAGATCAACATATTATGTTGACACAAGTAATATTTCTGGTGCTGATTAATCTTCCAGCAAGGTGAGGACAAGTTGTGGGACATGGCTACACTCATTTATTGTCCGCACATTAATAAGAATGATTAGAGAGTTGGAAGTGTTGACACTATTTCTCATCTATCCCTAGTTAGATTCAGAGGAACAATTTTTGAATCTGTAATTTATAATCTTTCCACAGTTAATTTCCCAGTGATTGCTGCTCTTCACTTTGTATTGCGTATCCTCCTTGCGAGGAGGAGGTTTTGAAAAGGGCCGTGCATCAATCAGATTTAAGGCAATGGATGTAGGTTTGCTCTCTGAGCTGGAAGTCATTTCCGAAATGTCTTTGATGTGGGGAGAGTGGCTCGGGTTTCTGGATGTGTTTTGCCTGCTTGTTTGGATTTGTTGCTTAGAAATCGGCGGACTATGTTCATTGGGTACCCATTCTTTTTCAATACACTGTTTTGATGATTTTTCTCTGCTCTGCAGAGTTCCTCTGTGCTGCAGTGTGTGGTGGCTTGTTCAGATAATATTTGAATGCAGCTTTATTTGTGGGTGTTGGGATGATTGCTTCTGTGTTCAGTATTTGGTCCATACGTGTTGTTTTCCTGTAGACGCTGGTTTGAAGTTCCCCATTGGCTGTTTGCTCTCCTGCGACATCGAGGATTGGCAGTTGGTTGTTGTTTTCCTCCTCTTTAGTTAATTTTATGCCAGTAAAGGTATTATTGATGGTCTTGAACGTTTCCTCTAATTTGTTTTGCTCAGTTATGGCAAAGGTGTTATCCATGTAGAGGACCCAAAGGTTGGGTTGGATGGTTGGCAGAGATGTTTGTTTGAGTGTTTCTGCTCGGAACCCTGATATTGGAGATCCCATGGATGTTCCATTGGTTTGTCTGTAGGTTTTGTTGTTGCAGATGAAGTGGGTGGTAAGGCATAGGGCCACTAGCTTGACGATACTGTCCTTGCTGACGAAGTTGGTGGTGTTTAGTGTAAGTGTCTTTGATTCTTCTAATCGTGTAGTCAGTGTTTCCTGAGCCAGGTTGATGTTGATGGATGTGAACAGGGCTGTTACTTCAAAGGAGACCATTATTTCATCCTCTTCTATCTTGGTGTCTGTGATATTCTTCAGTAATTTTTGGGTGGAGTGGATGGAGTGGCGTAAGTCTTCTACTAATTGTGTTAGTCTTTGGTGTAGCTCCTTGGCCAATCTCTAAGTCGGTGCTCCAGGTTAGTGAGACTAGGTCTGAGGGAGGCTCCTAGTTTGTGAATTTTGGGTAATTCGTAGAAGTGTATGTTGGATCCATCTGGTTTCAGTTTTTTGAAGTCGGTCTTATTTAATTCTCCAGAATTCTGAAGCTTTTTGAGTAGGGCTGTGATTCGGTGGGATTGGGTCAATCTCCCACTTGTTGGTAAGTGTTGGTATCTGTAAATAATGCGTTCGCTTTCTCAATGTAGTCTCAGTGTATTCCTTTCTTGTGTATTGGTTGAGTTTCCTTCCTTTTTCCTGCTTAATGCTGGTTTAACAATCCGTCTGATGGTTTGCTGGGTTTCTTCTGTGAGTTGGATGGCTTTCAGTGTTGTCTCTAACGCTGCTAAGAAATCTTTCTTGTCTGCATCCTGGAAGTTGTAATTTAATCCTCTTACTGAGAGAGATTTTTCAGTGCCTGGTAAGGGTCGGTCAGATATGTGTTACATCCATGCTTTGGTGTTGTCTGTATTGTTATTTTGTGGAAGATTGTCTATTTTCTTTCTGCAGGTCTAGTTTTTTTTTCTCATTTTTTTGTGTTTGTCGCTGTCTAATATCTATGGCTTGTTGTACTGTTTCTGTCCATTATTGATCTGTAACATTGGTGCGTAAAAATGTTTGGTGCGAAATTTCCCAGTTGTATTTACGGAGTCTGTTGTGGGCATCATATCATCATTTCTCTAAGTATTCTGTTGACGTTTTGCTCAGCCATTATTTTGGCTAGTGGGGTGTAATGGGGAGGTTTGTATTTAAGACATTTAGGTAGTATCTGTTTCCTTCGGCATTCCTGCAGTATGTACAGCAGTTTGTGGGTGGTTCTCCAAAGGATGGTATTGGTTTCCAATTTTCAGGCCAGTTTTAATGTGTTGCACCCATAGGTGTTAGCGAATTTTGAGAAGATTTGTAGCTCAGGTTGAGGTTCGGGATGTAGGTTTGCTCGCTGAGCTGGAAGGTTTGTTTTCAGACATTTCATCACCATATCAGGTAACCTCAACAGGGAGCCTCTGGATGAAGCACTGGAGGTATGGCCTAGTTTCCTTGGCTTGCTGACATCATTCCTGTGGTGATCTCATTTCCTGTGGTGATGCCATTTCCTGTTCTTTTTCTCAGTGGTGGTAAATGTGATCTTAGTCAAAGTATTTGTTGATAGTTTTCTGGTTGGAATTCCATGCTTCTCGGAATTTTCGTGTGTGTCCCTGTGGAAGTGGTGTCTGTCCTCATCTGTATGTAAGGATACTAGTGAGACAGAGTCATCTCTTTTTGTTGCAAGTTGATGATCCTGATGGCGAATTTTCTGACTGTTTGTCAAATGTCGTGTTTGTGACAGTTTTTGCACGGTATTTTGTAAATGACGTTAGTTTTGCTTTTATGTATAGGGCCTTTCAAGTTCATTAGATGCTGTTTTAGTGTGTTGGTGGGTTTGTGGGCGACTATGATGGCAAGGGGTCTGAGTGGTTTGGCAGTCACTTCCAAGATGCCTTTGATGTAAGGGAGACTGGCTCGGGTTTCTGGACGGGTTGTGTCGGCTTGTTTGGGTTTGTTGCTGAGAAATCGGTGGATCGTGGATCATTGGGGACCCATTTAAGGCAATGTATAAAAATAAAAATAGTAGTAGGAATAAAAATGCCGATTTCAACAATTAACTAACATTAGTCGCTGCAATATTTTGACGGTTTATAATTGAGATGAAGAGCATGACATAGAAACAACAGAAAGAACACAGAACATTAAACATACTATTTTAACAGACCATACAATTCTCCCTTATCTTCATGTGCTCTAACTCAGAATGAGTATTCCATATTAATGCCAAAGATGCCATTGTAGTCTCTTTCGTTCGGGAAATAAGATTTCCATATTTGCATCACAAGGTCCTTTATCCTCTGTATACATCTGCATATACTCTTATGTTACTAACGCATTTTACAATTTCCACTTCCAGAATGGTGAGCATTTTTCTTCATTTTATGTGATAATGACAGACATTCTGGATCTGCTGGGAGGCCAAACGCTGTTACCCGTTGCTTGGTTTTTGAACCATAGCATCTGACCTTCCAACACAACTGTGTGTCTTTAATTTATTCAATTTTGAGATGTGGGTGTGACTGGCTGGGCCCAGCATTTACTGCTTGTCCCTCGTTGACCTTGAGAAGGTGATGGTGAGCTGCCTTCTTACACCGCTCCACTCCTCCTGCTGTGGTGTCTAAAGGGGGGAAACATAGAAACATCCAGAAAAAAGTTGCTGGAGTAATCCATTTGGCCCTTTGATCCTTCACCACCATTTAATATAATCGTGGCTGATCATGCAATCTCAGTCTCCCCCTCCCACTTTCTCTCCATACCCCTTGATCCCTTCCACTGAAAGAGCCATGGCTCACTCCATCTTGAATATTTCTAACAAACTTGCCCAACAGCTTTCTGTGGCAGAGAATTCCATAAGTTCACAACTCTCCTTGTCACCCAGGAGAAATATCCAAGGTGAATGTTTTCAGAGCATCAGCTCCACCTCCCACCCCCACCCCCGTGGATAACCTGTGTCACAGCTCATTTTGCCAGGTCCAATGAGTTTCCTAACTCCTACTGGTCTCAAAGCCAGAAGACAGGTCTTTTCACCTCGATTGTGTTAAATATTGATTGCGATGAGGATCCAATTGGGACATAGCGGTTGGATTCACTCCTGAATATTTCCATGGTTCAGATTGTCAGGATTCTCAGACGGAGACACTCAATGCCCAACCTTTGGTTCATCCACATGATGGAGGGCAAAATGTGGAGTGATTGAATGTCAATATACTGTAGGTCATGTTGTGTGATAGAACATAGAACAATATAATACAGAACAGGCCCTTCGGCCCACGATGTTGTGCCGAACATTTGTCCTAGCTTAAGCACCTATCCATGTACCTATCCAATTGCCACTTAAAGTTCACCAATGATTCTGACTCTGCCACTCTCATAGGAAGTGAATTCCATGCCCCCACCACTCTCTGGGGAAAGAACCTACCCCTGACATCCCCGCATATCTTCCACCCTTCACATTAAATTTATGTCCCCTTGTAACACTCTGTTATACATGGGGAAAAATCTCTGACCGTCTACTCTATCCCCCTGATCATCTTATAAACCTCTATCAAGTCACCCCTCATCCTTCGCCGTTCCAATGAGAAAAGGCCTAGCACTCTCAACCCATCCTCGTACGACCTATTCTCCATTCCAGGCAACATCCTGGTAAATCTCCTCTGCACCCTCTCCAAAGCTTCCACATCTTTCCTAAAATGAGGCGACCAGAACTGCACACAGTACTCCAAATGTGGCCTTACAAATGTCCCATACAGCTGCAACATCACCTCACAACTTTTGAATTCAATCCCTCTGCTAATGAACGCTAATACACCATGGCATTCTTACAAGCTCTATCCACCTGAGTGGCAACATTCAAAGATCTATGAACTTGACCCCAGGATCCCTCTGCTCCTCCACCTTACTAAGGTTAACCCTGTATTCCGCATTCTTATTTGTCCTTCCAAAATGGACAACCTCACACTTGACAGGGTTGAACTCCATCTGCCACTCCTCAGCCCAGCTCTGCATCATATCTAAGTCCCTTTGCAGCTGACAACAGCCCTCCTCACTATCCACAACTCCACCTATATTCGTATTGTCTGCAAATTTACTGACCCACACTTCGACTCCCTCTTCCAAGTCATTAATAAAAATTACAAACAGCAGAGAACCCAGAACTGATCCCTGAGGAACTCCACTTGTAACTGGGCTCCAGGCTGAATATTTACCATCTATCACCACTCTCTGACTTTGACTGGTTAGCCAGTTCTCTATCCAACTGGCCAAACTTCCCACTATCCCATGCCTCCTGAGTTTCCGCATAAGCCTACCATGGGGAACCTTATCAAATGCCTTACTAAAATCCATGTACTCTACATCCACAGCTCTACCCTCATCCACATGCTTGGTCACCCCCTCAAAGAATTCAATAAGACTCGTAAGGCAAGACCGTCCCCTCACATATCCGTGATGGCTGTCCCTAATCAAGCAGTGTCTTTCCAGATACTCATAAATCCTATGCCTCAGTACCCTTTCCATTACTTTGCCTACCACCGAAGTAAGACTAACCGGTCTGTAATTCCCGGGGTTATCCCTATTCCCTTTTTTAAACAGGGGCGCAACATTCGCCACTCTCCAGTCCCCTGGTACCCCCCCCCGGTGACAGTGAAGACGAAAAGATCACCGTCAACGGCTCTGCGATTTCCTCTCTTGCTTCCCACACAATCCTAGGATATATCCCGTCAGGCCCGGGGGACTTGTCTATCCTCAAGTTTTTCAAAATGCCCAACGCATCTTCCTTCCTAACAAGTGTCTCCTCTAGCTTACCAGTCCCCTTCATACTCTCCTCTTCAACAATACAGTTCCTCTCATTTGTAAATACTGAAGAAAAGTACTCATTCAAGACCTCTCCTATGTCTTCCGACTCAATACACAGTCTGCCACTACTGTCCTTGATCGGACCTACCCTCGTTCTCGTCATTCTCATGTTTCACACACATGCATAAAAGGCCTTGGGGTTATCCTTGATCCTACCCGCCAAAGATTTTTCATGCCCTCTCTTAGTTCTCCTAATCCCTTTCTTCAGCTCCCTCCTGGCTATCCTGTATCCCTCCGACGCTCTGTCTGAACCTTGTTTCCTCAACCTTATGTAAGCCTCCTTCTTCCTCCTTACAAGACACTCAACCTCCCTCATCAACCAAGGTTCCCTCACATGACCATCTCTTTCCTGCCTGATAGGTACATACATATCAAGGACACATCGCACCTGTTCCTTGAAAAAGTTTCCCTGACAGCCTGTGCTCCCAATTTATGCTCCTCCGACCCTGTCTTGCAGCATCGTATTTACTCTTGCCTCAATTGTAAAACCCGCCCTGTTGCATGCACCTACCTCTCTCCATAACCAAGGTGAAAGTCACAGAATTGTGGTCACATCACCAAAATGCTCACCCACTAACAAGCCCATCACTTGTCCCGGTTCGTTCCCAGGTACCAAATCCAATATGACCTCCCCTCTGGTCGGACAAACTACATACTGAGTTAGAAAAGCTTCCTGGACACACTGCACAAACACCGCCCCGTCCAACCTACATGATCTAAAGAGCTTCCAATCAATATTTGGGAAGTTGAAATCGCCCATGACTATTACCCTGTGGCTTCTGCACCTTTCCAAATCTGTTTCCCAATTTGTTTCTCCACATCTCTGCTGCTATTGAGGGACCTATAGTAAACACCCAACAAGGTGACTGCACCTTTCCTATTTCTGACTTCAGCCCATACTACCTCCAAAGGCAGATCCCCCTTGAACTGCCTGTCTGCAGCCGTTATACCATTTCTAATTAGCAACGCCACCCCACTCCTTTTTTACCACCCTCCCTAATCTTACTGAAACATCTGTAACCAGGATCCTCCAGCAACCATTCCTGTCCCTCATCTATCCACGTTTCCGTGATGGCCACAACATCGTAGTCCCAGGTACCGATCCACGCCTTAAGTTCACCCACCTTATTTCTGATACTCCTTGCGTTGAAGTATACACACTTGAGTCCATCTCTGTGTCCGCAAGTATTCCCTGTCAGTGCTACCTTCTCCACAGCCTCCCTACATTCTTGGACATCCTGAAAAACAGCTAACCTACTTGCTGAACTACAAGTCTGGATTCCATCCCCCTGCCAATTTAGTTTAAACTCTCCCGAAGAGTGCTAGCAAACCTACCTCCCAGGATATTGGTGCCCTTCTGGTTCAGGTACAACCTGTCCTGCTTGTACAGGTCCCACCTTCCCCAGAATGCAGTCCAATTGTCCAAATACCTGAAGCCCTCCCTCCTACACCATCCTTGCAGCCACGTGTTCAATTGCACTCTCTCCCTATTCCTTGCCTCATTGTCACGTGGCACCGGCAACAACCCAGAGATGACGACTCTGTCTATCTTACCTTTTAGTTTCCAGCCTAACTCCCTGAGCTCCTGAATGACCTCCCCACCCCTCTTCCTACCTATATCGTTGGTGACAATGTGCACCACGACTTCTAGTTGCACACCCTCCCCCTTTAGGATTCTGAAGACACGGTCCGAGACGTCTTGGACCCTGGCACCCGGGAGGCAACAAACCATCCGAGAGTCTCGCCCATGTCCACAGAACTGCCTGTCTGTCCCTCTAACTGTAGAGTCTCCTATAACTAATGCTCTCCACCTTTCCCCCTTTCCCTTCTGGGCCTCAGAGCCAGACCTCGTGCCAGAGACACGTGATGTCTACTTCTGGAGGCAATCTCAACTATGGAAGCTTCCAAATTGTATGAATGTATTTTGCAACCAGTGTCTGTGTTAGGTGTCTCCAATACTTTGTGTATTGATTGTTGTTGTCTTTGTGTTGATGTTATGGTCTTATGGGAAAAACTATTCCATTAGTGTAACCTACAAAGCAAGTGATATCAACCACTGTCGAACCCCAAAAAATACACTGAATATATGACAGTATTTCTGAGTATGATCTGCTGCTCATCTTCTTCTCTATGTAATTTACAAGTGAAAATGATTCATTTATAGATGATTTGTTGCTCTGGTTCTGATTGTTTAAACTTCAAATGATACGGAACTGCAATTTTCTCTCTGTGAAAATCCATTACTCACAGTCTGGACGCAGTCACTGAGAATGTTTGATCTGTAACTTCACATCTCTTTTTCTTCCTCTCTCTCTTACAGTGAGTCTAGTGACGATAGTACTTTTGGCTCGGGGTAACTGTGGTCTTTCTAAATGCACCACTTGCTATCTGTTGGCCATGGCAACATCTGATCTACTCTTCATTATATTTGATGTCATACTTGATCGGTTTGCTTACTATTATTATCCACGATGTTTCCTGGACATCACTCCTGTGTGTAGTGTTATCTATGCCCTCAACCGTGTGATCATTGATTGTTCTGTCTGGTTCACTGTTGCTTTTTCTTTTGATCGATTTGTTGCTATTTGTTTACATCAGCTGAAATCTCAGGATAGCGCAGAGAAAACTGCAACGAGGGTTCTGGCAACAATCTGTATTTTGTTTTCTGTGAAGAACATTCCTATCTATTTCCGATTTAAACCTGGAAAGATCATCAACAATGTTCCATGGTACTGTTATAACAGCAATAGATATTATAATGATAGTCGCTGGATAAGTTTTAAGTATTTTGAAAAATTTTTAACACCATTACTTCCATTTACTTGTATTCTCTTTCTGAATGTTCTGTCTGTCAGATATATCATTGAAGCCATTCAGATGCGTAAGAGACTGAGGGGTCAGAGAAAAACAGAGAATGACCCGCAGATAGACAGCAGACAGAATTCTGTGACTTTACTCTTTGCTATATCCGCCAGCTTCATCCTTCTCTGGTTGGGGTATATTTTATATTTCTTTCAAGCTGGTTATTCCTTGGATTCTGCTGCTGAAGATCTCTTTAAACAAGTCGGATATATGCTGCGGAATCTAAGCTGCTGCACAAATGCAGTTATTTATGTGGTAACACAGAAAAAGTTCAGAGAACAGTTAAAGTATGCAGTGAAATATCCCATTATAAAAATAACTCAATTGATGAATAGATCCAAGTAATTGAGAGGCAACATGAGATGCAGCAGAGAATGGAACGAGGAGTCCAGGTGAGGAATGGACTGAAAGGAGAAGGAGAAGGAGCAACATGATAACACTGCTTTTCTAATGAACAGGAATGTCTCCATCTGAGGAACAGAATGAAAGAGACTGCAGGAGTAAAGCCAGCGTAAAGTGCTGTTAGCTATGAGCTGAACAACTAAAACATAACTGGAAGAGTAATTAGACATGCACAAAAAAAGCATTCATCCCAAGCAATCCCTTCCCAGTGAGTGAATCGGATTGTTGAAAAAGGACATGGAAGGAAGGACCATGTTTGATTGCAGGTCAATGTGGGAAA
The DNA here is from genome assembly GCF_020745735.1 of Hemiscyllium ocellatum. Lineage (NCBI taxonomy): Eukaryota > Metazoa > Chordata > Chondrichthyes > Orectolobiformes > Hemiscylliidae > Hemiscyllium > Hemiscyllium ocellatum. The sequence continues at coordinate 26,661,080 of NC_083445.1, forward strand.
AACAATGACAGGATCCTCTCCACTCTTCCTCCTGGAATTCTCTGATCCACACATCGGGACAAATGCTAAAAACAAGGTTTCTATTATAAAGTATAAATAACGTACTGTAATAAAACTGTATCTTTTGATTACAAATGTATTTCCAGCAATACTTTGTCTGTTCCAATTCAGTTCTCCCCCCGGCCCTATGCTGATATCCCTCCCTTTCTTTATTTGATTATTTCCACAGATCAGCTGCTGTGTTGATGGGGAATCCATGGCCCAATCAGAGGGCTCGATGGCAGATGGGATCCGAAGCTGGGGAATCAGGTCGAATGTGGGAGATGAGCTGACATCGTCAGTGCTTCCATGAAAATGTTTTGTGGATCTCAGTGACTCCACCAAGCTCAGCAGGAAATGTCGCTGGATGAACCCTGTTTGCTTGTGGCTTGATACTGGAGCCTGAGATCAATGCAGAAAGATACTTGCATCATCATCAGGAGTTATTGTTTCCATCTGGAACACAGCTCTGAAACCCATCCCTGCCTCAGCTCATAATTGCTGAATCAATCATTAATTCCATTGTTACCTCGGGCCCTTGTATTCCAGCACCACATCAGCCTGACACCAGATTATAAATTCCATACATTAACTTCGTACAAATTTCTTCCACCCTCCTGGTTTCTTTTATCAGCAAATCCCATTTCCTGACCAGCCACTCACCAGAGTGACACACACAGGCATGTTGGCCTCCAAATTCTCAGTTATACATTCTCACTCGTCTATTCGAAATGTTTCAAAGTCATCCATTGATTTATTTAGTTTCCTGGACGGGTGTAAATCTTGTTCTGTAAAACCTCTGTGCAAGTATTAAATGTTCTACTGTGGTGATAGTCAAAGAAATTACAGATTTCATAGAATTCAGTCACAGAATTACAGAGTCATAAAGTAATAAATCATGGAAACAGATCCTTCGGTCCAACTCGTACATGCCGACCAGATATCCCAACCTAATCTAGTCCCATTTGCCCTCACTTGGCCCATATCCCTCCAAATTCTTCTTATTCATATATCCATCCAGATGCCTTTTAAATGCTGTAATTATACCAGCCGCTACCACTTCGTCTGGCAGCTCATTCCAGACACGCACCACCCACTGTGTGAAAAAGTTGCCCTTGGTCCCTTTTATATTTTCCCTCTAGTTCTGGACTCCCACACCCCAGGGAAAATACCTTATCTATTTACTCTCTCCATGCATCTTATGATTTCATAAACATCTATAGGGTCACCCCTCAGCCTCCGATGCTCCAAGGAAAACACCTCCAGCCGATCCAGCATCTCCCTGTGGCTCAAATGTGTGAAGCCTCAACTTCTGTCTCAGGGCCCTGCATCCACACGGGATCAATGCTGATTCCACCAGTTTCCTCATTTCGCCTCCCCTCACTTTATCGTATTCCCAAGCCTCCAACTCGGCACCATCCTCTTGAACTGTCCCATCTGTCCATCTTCCTTCCCATCTATCTGCTCCACTCTCCTCTCTGACCAATCACCTTATCCCCTTACATCACCTACCTGTCACATTCCCAGCTCCCTTCCCCCAGCCCCACTTCCCTCCTATTTATATCTCAGCCACACACACCCCCACATCCTCCGCCAACGGCCCACAAGCCTCATTCCTGATGAAGGGTTTCTGCCTGAAATGTCGAGTCTCCTGCTCCTTGGACACCTGACCTGCTGTGCTTTTCCAGCACCACACTCCCAACAACAATATTTATTTCCCTGAGATATCTAATGCCCATTTATTTCTCAACAGTCACAACTGATTTAAAATATTAATTTAATGTCTCTCCCATCTCTTCATCTTCCACGCAAAGACAACCGCATTGATTCTCAGATGGGCCGACTCTCTCTCAATTTGGTCTCTTGTTCTTCATTTGTAGAATCTGTTTAGGATAGTCTTTAACCTTCTCTGGCAAAAGTGTCTCATCCTGTCTTTGCCTTCCTAGTTTCCTTCTGACGAGAGCTGCTGCATTCTTTAAACTCGGCAAGAGATTCAGTTGATCCCAGTTGTCTCTTTCTGATACTTGATTCCTTTTTATTCTTGACAAGAGCTTCAATAACAGGATTCCTCCTTGTTTCCTAACCTTAGCAACCTCGCCTTTCATTCTCACAGCAGCATTATGGTTTTGAATTACCATTATTACACGATTGAAGGCCTGCCATTTGTCAATCATTCTTTTGTCTGCGAACACTTTACTCCAATCAACTTTTCAAAGCTAATTTTTTATTGCCTTAAATGCACCATACTCTAGTGAAGATCTTTAACGTCTATGGACGATGGTTCAATTTACATAACCGTTATAAAGCTGATAGTATTATGATCACTACCTGCACTGTTCCCCGAGTAACACTTCAGTTATTTGATTTGGAGATGCTGGCGTTGGACTGGGGTGTACAAAGTTAAAAATCACACAACACCAGGTTATAGTCCAACAGGTATAATTGGAAGCACCAGCTTTCGGAGCGACGCTCCTTCATCAGGTGGTTGTAGAGTACACAATTGTAAGACACAAAATTAATAGCAAAATATTACGGTGTATTGTAGCTGAAATTATGCATTGAAAAAATATCTTGATTGTTTGTTAAGTCTCTCATCTGCTGGAATGACCATGATAGTTCCATTTCTTTCATATGTAAATCGCAAAACTTTTTTTTGAAAGATACAGTCTCAGGATAACTGTAACAATTGGTGTCAGCCCAGATAAGATGTTAAGATGTTGAAGGTGTTAGCCCCCTGGGTTCCCTGTCTGTACCAAAATATTAAGACTGATTCTAATCTGAGAAATAGGTTGACAGAGTATTACATGGATTCATGCAGGTATTGAGCAAAGTACAAAGTTACTCTGCAAGTACAAATTCACCACTCCAGACACACACACACTCCACCCCAGACACATACAGACACACACCCTCCACCCCAGACACATACACTCACACACCCTTCACCCAGACACATACACACACACCCCTCCACCCCAGACGCATACACACACACCCCCCTCCACCCCAGACACATACACTCACACACCCTCCACCCCAGACACATACACTCGCAAACCCTCCCCCCCAGAAACATGCACACGCACTCCCTCCACCCCAGAAACATACACACACCACCCCTCCACCCCAGACACATACACATACAAACCCTCCACCCCAGACACATACACACACCCCTCTCCACCCCAGACACATACACACACACCCCTTCACCCCAGACACATACACACGCACTCCGTCCACCCCAGACACATACACACACAACCCCTCCACCCCAGACGCATACACACGCACACCCTCCACCCCAGACACATACACTTACAAACCCTCCACCCCAGACACATACAGACACACACACTCCACCCCAGACACATACACACACCGCCCCCTCCACCCCAGATTCATACACTCACACCCCCTCCCCCCCAGACACATATACACACACACAACCGCTCCACCCCAGACACATACACACACCCCTCTCCACCCCAGACACATACACACACACCCCCTCCACTCCAGACACATATACACACACACCCTCCACCCCAGACACATACACACATAACCCCTCCACCCCAGACACATACACACACACCCCTTCACCCCAGAAACATACACTCACACACCCTCCACCCCAGACACATACACACACACCCCCTCCACCCCAGAAACATGCACACGCACTCCCTCCACCCCAGAAACATACACGCACCACCCCTCCACCCCAGACACATACACACACCCCTCTCCACCCCAGACACATACACACACACCCCTTCACCCCAGACACATACACACGCACTCCCTCCACCCCAGACACATACACACACAACCCCTCCACCCCAGACACATACACACGCACACCCTCCACCCCGACACATACACATACAACCCCTCCACCCCACACACATACACACACACACCCTCCACCCCAGACGCATACACACACCGCCCCCTCCACCCCAGACACATACACTCACACACCCTCCACCCCAGACACATACACTCGCAAACCCTCCCCCCCAGACACATACACTCGCAAACCCTCCCTCCAAGACATATATACACACACGCACCCCCTCCACCCCAGACACACACACACCCTTTCCACCCCAGACACATACACACACACACCCTCTACCCCAGACACATACACACGCACTCCCTCCACCCCAGAAACAATACACACACAACCCCTCCACCCCAGACACATACACACACACACCCTCCACCCCAGACACATACACACGCACTCCCTCCACCCCAGAAACAATACACACACAACCCCTCCACCCCAGACACATACACACACACACCCTCCACCCCAGACACATACACACGCACTCCCTCCACCCCAGAAACATACACACACAACCCCTCCACCCCAGACACATACACACACAACCCCTCCACCCCAGACACATACACACGCACTCCCTCCACCCCAGACACATACACACACACCCCTTCACCCCAGACACATACACAAGCACTCCCTCCACCCCAAACACATACAGACACACACCCTCCACCCCAGACACATACACTTACAAACCCTCCACCCCAGACACATAAACACACACACACACACACCCTCCACCCCAAACACATACACACACACCCTCCACCCCAAACACATACAGACACACACCCTCCACACCAGACACATGCACACACACCCTCCACCCCAGACACATACACTTACAAACCCTCCACCCCAGACACATAAACACACAACCCCTCTACCCCAGACACATACATACACACCCCTCCGCCCCAGACACATACACACACCCCTCTCCACCCCAGATACATACACACACACCCCTTCACCCCAGACACATACACACACCGCCCCCCTCCACCCCAGACACATACACACACACCCCCTCCACCCCAGACACATACACTCACACCCCCTCCACCCCAGACACATATACACACACCCCCTCCACCCCAGACACATACACTCACACCCCCTCCACCACAGACACATACACACGCACTCCCTCCACTCCAGACACATACGCACACACAACCCCTCCACACCAGACACATAAACAGACAACCCCTCTACCCCAGACACATACATACACACCCTCCACCCCAGACACATACACACGCACTCCCTCCAACCCAGACACATACACACACCCCCTCCATCCTAGACACATACACACACCCCTCCACCCAGACACATACACACACAACCCCTCCACCCCAGACACATACACGCACACACTCCACCCCAGACACATACACCCAGACCCCCTCCACCCCAGACACATACACACACACACACCCTCCACCCCAGACACGTACACACACACCCTCCACACCAGACACATACACTTACAAACCCTCCACCGCAGACACATAAACACACAACCCCTCTACCCCAGACACATATATACACATCCCTCCACCCCAGACACATACACACAAACCCCTCCACCCCAGACACATACCCACACACACCCTCCACCCCAGACACATACAGACACACACCCTCCACTCCAGACACATACACACAACCCCTCCACGCCAGATACATTCACTCACAACCCCTACACCCCAGACACATACACACACAACCACTCCACCCCAACCACATATACTCACAACCCCTCCACCCCAGACACATACACACACAACCACTCCACCCCAACCACATATACTCACAACCCCTCCACCCCAGACACATACACACGCATCCCCTCCACCCCAGACACATTTACGCACAACCCCTCCACTCCAGACACATACATACACACCCCCTCCTCCCCAGACATATACACTCACAACCCCTCCATCCCAGACACATAAACACTCAACCCTCCACCCCAGACACATACACCCACTCACCCGCCACCCCAGACACATACACCCACACACCCGCCACCCCAGACACATGCACACACATACACTCCACCCCAGACACATACACACACACCCTCCACCCCAAACACATACAGACACACACCCTCCACCCCAGACACATACACTCACACACCCTCCACCCAGACACATACACACACACCCCTCCACCCCAGACGCATACACACACACCCCCTCCACCCCAGACACATACACACACCCCTCTCCACCCCAGACACATACACACACCCCTCTCCACCCCAGACACACACACACACATCCTCCACCCCAGACACATACACACACACCCCTTCACCCCAGACACATACACACGCACACCCTCCACCCCAGACACATACACTTACAAACCCTCCACCCCAGACACATAAACACACACACACACCCTCCACCCCAAACACATACAGACACACACACTCCACCCCAGACACATACACACACCGCCCCCTCCACCCCAGATTCATACACTCACACTCCCTCCACCCCAGACACATACACACACAACCCCTCCACCCCAGACACATACACTCACACACACTCCACCACAGACACATACACTTGCAACCCCTCCACCCCAGACACATACACACACACACGCACTCCCTCCACCCCAGACGCATACACACACACCCTCCACTCCAGACACATATACACACACACCCTCCACCCCAGACACAAACACACACACACGCACTCCCTCCACCCCAGACACATACACACACACCCTCCACTCCAGACACATATACACACACACCCTCCACCCCAGACACAAACACACACACACGCACTCCCTCCACCCCAGACACATACACTCACACACCCTCCACCCCAGACACATACACTCGCAAACCCTCCCTCCAAGACATATATACACACACGCACCCCCTCCACCCCAGACACACACACACCCTTTCCACCCCAGACACATACACACGCACTCCCTCCACCCCAGAAACATACACACACAACCCCTCCACCCCAGACACATACACACACACCCTCCACCCCAGACACATACACACGCACTCCCTCCACCCCAGAAACATACACACACAACCCCTCCACCCCAGACACATACACACACAACCCCTCCACCCCAGACACATACACACGCACTCCCTCCACCCCAGACACATACACACACACCCCTTCACCCCAGACACATACACAAGCACTCCCTCCACCCCAAACACATACAGACACACACCCTCCACCCCAGACACATACACTTACAAACCCTCCACCCCAGACACATAAACACACACACACACACACCCTCCACCCCAAACACATACACACACACCCTCCACCCCAAACACATACAGACACACACCCTCCACACCAGACACATGCACACACACACCCTCCACCCCAGACACATACACTTACAAACCCTCCACCCCAGACACATAAACACACAACCCCTCTACCCCAGACACATACATACACACCCCTCCGCCCCAGACACATACACACACCCCTCTCCACCCCAGATACATACACACACACCCCTTCACCCCAGACACATACACACACCGCCCCCTCCACCCCAGACACATACACACACACCCCCTCCACCCCAGACACATACACTCACACCCCCTCCACCCCAGACACATATACACACACCCCCTCCACCCCAGACACATACACTCACACCCCCTCCACCACAGACACATACACAAGCACTCCCTCCACTCCAGACACATACGCACACACAACCCCTCCACACCAGACACATAAACAGACAACCCCTCTACCCCAGACACATACATACACACCCTCCACCCCAGACACATACACACGCACTCCCTCCAACCCAGACACATACACACACCCCCCTCCATCCTAGACACATACACACACTCCCTCCACCCCAGACACATACACACACAACCCCTCCACCCCAGACACATACACGCACACACTCCACCCCAGACACATACACCCAGACCCCCTCCACCCCAGACACATACACACACACACACCCTCCACCCCAGACACGTACACACACACCCTCCACACCAGACACATACACTTACAAACCCTCCACCGCAGACACATAAACACACAACCCCTCTACCCCAGACACATATATACACATCCCTCCACCCCAGACACATACACACAAACCCCTCCACCCCAGACACATACCCACACACACCCTCCACCCCAGACACATACAGACACACACCCTCCACTCCAGACACATACACACAACCCCTCCACGCCAGATACATTCACTCACAACCCCTCCACCCCAGACACATACACACACAACCACTCCACCCCAACCACATATACTCACAACCCCTCCACCCCAGACACATACACACGCATCCCCTCCACCCCAGACACATTTACGCACAACCCCTCCACTCCAGACACATACATACACACCCCCCTCCTCCCCAGACATATACACTCACAACCCCTCCATCCCAGACACATAAACACTCAACCCTCCACCCCAGACACATACACCCACTCACCCGCCACCCCAGACACATACACCCACACACCCTCCACCCCAGACACATGCACACACATACACTCCACCCCAGACACATACACACACCCTCCACCCCAAACACATACAGACACACACCCTCCACCCCAGACACATACACTCACACACCCTCCACCCAGACACATACACACACACCCCTCCACCCCAGACGCATACACACACACCCCCTCCACCCCAGACACATACACACACCCCTCTCCACCCCAGACACATACACACACCCCTCTCCACCCCAGACACACACACACACATCCTCCACCCCAGACACATACACACACACCCCTTCACCCCAGACACATACACACGCACACCCTCCACCCCAGACACATACACTTACAAACCCTCCACCCCAGACACATAAACACACACACACCCTCCACCCCAAACACATACAGACACACACACCTCCACCCCAGACACATACACACACCGCCCCCTCCACCCCAGATTCATACACTCACACTCCCTCCACCCCAGACACATACACACACAACCCCTCCACCCCAGACACATACACTCACACACACTCCACCACAGACACATACACTTGCAACCCCTCCACCCCAGACACATACACACACACACGCACTCCCTCCACCCCAGACGCATACACACACACCCTCCACTCCAGACACATATACACACACACCCTCCACCCCAGACACAAACACACACACACGCACTCCCTCCACCCCAGACACATACACACACACCCTCCACTCCAGACACATATACACACACACCCTCCACCCCAGACACAAACACACACACACGCACTCCCTCCACCCCAGACACATACACTCACACACCCTCCACCCCAGACACATACACTCGCAAACCCTCCCCCCCAGACACATATACACACACGCACCCCCTCCACCCCAGACACATGCACACACATCCTCCACCCCAGACACATACACACGCACTCCCTCCACCCCAGACACATACACACACACACCTTCACCCCAGACACATACACAAGCACTCCCTCCACCCCAGACACATGCACACACAACCCCTCCACCCCAGACACATACACTTACAAACCCTCCACCCCAGACACATAAACACACACACACACACCCTCCACCCCAAACACATACAGACACACACCCTCCACCCCAGACACATACACTTACAAACCCTCCACCCCAGACACATAAACACACACACACACCCCTCCACCCCAAACACATACAGACACACACCCTCCACCCCAGACACATACACTTACAAACCCTCCACGCCAGACACATAAACACACAACCCCTCTACCCCAGACACATACATACACACCCCTCCGCCCCAGACACGTACACACACCCTCCACTCCAGACACATACACACACACACTCCACCCAGACACATACACACACACCCCTCCACCCCAAACACATACAGACACACACCTTCCACCCCAGACACACACACACCCCTCCACCCCAGACACATACACACACCGCCGCCTCCACCCCAGACTCATACACTCACACCCCCTCCACCCCAGACCCATATACACACACCCTCCACCCCAGACACATACACACACACACCCTCCACCCCAGACACATACACACACCCTCCAACCCAGACACATACACACACACACCCTCCACCCCAGACACATACACACTTACAACCCCTCCACCCTAGACACATACACACACACACTCCACATCAGACACATACACACACACCCCCTCCACCCCAGACACATACACACACACCCTCCACCCCAGACAGATACACATGCACTCCCTCCATCCCAGACACATACACACACACCCCTTCACCCCAGACACATACACAAGCACTCCCTCCACCCCAGACACATACACACACACACCCCCACCCCAGACAGATACACACACAACCCCTCCACACCAGACACATGCACACACACACACCCTCCACCCCAAACACATACAGACACACACCCTCCACACCAGACACATGCACACACACACACCCTCCACCCCAAACACATACACACACACCCTCCACCCCAAACACATACAGACACACCCCCTCCACCCCAGACACATGCACACACACACCCTCCACACCAGACACATACACTTACAAACCCTCCACTGCAGACACATAAACACACAACCCCTCCACCCCAGACACATACCCACACACACACACCCCAGATACATACACACACACCCCTTCACCCCAGACTCATACACTCACACCCCCTCCACCCCAGACTCATACACACACAACCCCTCCACCCCAGACACATTCACAGACACCCCTCCACCCCAGACACATACACACACACCCTCCACCCCAGACACATACACACGCACTCCCTCCAACCCAGACACATACACACACACCCTCCACCCTAGACACATACACACACCCCTCCACCCCAGACACATACACGCACACCCTCCACCCCAGACACATACACGCACACACTCCACCCCAGACACATACACACACACCCTCCAACCCAGACACATACACACACACACCCTCCACCCCAGACACACACACACACACACCCTCCACCCCAGACACGTACACACACACACCCTCCACACCAGACACATACACTTACAAACCCTCCACCGCAGACACATAAACACACAACCCCTCTACCCCAGACACATACATACACACCCCTCCACCCCAGACACATACACACACAAACCCCTCCACCCCAGACACATACCCACACACACCCTCCACCCCAGACACATATAGACACACACCCTCCACTCCAGACACATACACACAACCCCTCCACGCCAGATACATACACTCACAACCCCTCCACCCCAGGTACATAGACACACACCCCCTCCACCCCAGACACATACACTCACACCCCCTCCACCCCAGACACATACACTCACACCCCCTCCACCCCAAACACATACACACACAACCACTCCACCCCAGACACATATACTCACAACCCCTCCACCCCAGACACATACATACACAACCCCTCCACCCCAGACACATACATACACACCCCCTCCTCCCCAGACACATACACTCACAACCCCTCCATCCCAGACACATAAACACTCAACCCTCCACCCCAGACACATACACCCACACACCCGCCACCCCAGACACATGCACACACACACCCTCCACCCCAGACACTGTACACACAACCCACATACACAATTCCATTTGTGGGGTGAATCAGTACATGCAGATTTACATTGTACTTTGATCAAAGATTGCATTTAAGACTCTGTTAATTCATTCTTTTTAGATTAGAATCAATGTAAACATCATTGTACAGATAGGGAACACAGGGGGTTAACACCATCAACAACTTCACACCTTATCTTGGCTGACACCAGTTAACCAGTTATCTTGGCTTACAGTTAACCTGAGAATGTAACTTATTAAAAAAGTGTGATTTTTGTATGAAAGAATTGGAACTATCATGGTCATCCTAACAGAAGAGAGACTTAACAAGGAATCAAGGTATTTTTCAATGTATAATTTCAGCTCTATCACACTGTAAACTTTTGCTAAAAATTCTGTGTCTTACAATTGTGTCCTCCACAACCATATGATGAAAGCTCCAAAGGCTAGTGCTTCCAATTAAACCTGTTGGTCTATAACCTGGTGTCGTGTGATTTGTAACGTCTATTACTTGCCTTGCTTTATTTTCTGAAAGCCATCATATTTGTCCCAAAGCTCATGGGTTAACATTGGTTGCTCAAAACAAAAAAAAACTACATTCAAATCTACCCACCAGCAATGGCATTTGTGTGGGTTTTGCACATTTTCCCCGTATCTGCGTGGGTTTCCTCCAGGTACTCCGGTTTTCTTCCACAGTCCAAAGATGTGCAAGTTAGGTTGATTACACCATAAATTACACCATAGTGTCCACGGATGTGTGGGTTGGATGTGTCAGTTTGGTACATGATACCGTAGTGTCCATGGATGTGGAGGTTGGGTGTGTCAGTATGGTACATTATACCGTAGTGTCCACGGATGAGGAGGTTTTTGTGTGTTCGCCATGATAAATGACACCAATGTATGCACAGATGTGTAGGGGTTTGGGTTGGTTGTCCATGCTAAATTACAGCATAGTGTCCACAGAGGTGTAGGTTGGGTGAGGTGGAATGGAAAATAAAGAACATGAAACCATGGGAAAGGTTAAAGCATGAAGACTACTGGCAATCTGTGGTCTGTGGAAGGCAGGATGGGATAAGAATAGTGGAATGCTCTTACATCAATCAGCAGAGTAAGGTTAAAGCTGAAAGGTCACTATGGCGAGTTAGTAGAGGTAGCTTTCCTGTTAAGTGTTATTGTGATAGGATTGGGACCATAAATATTTGGGACTTTACATTTAAATATCTAATTAATAGTTAATAGAGTCAGCTTGAGACAGGAGACTATTATAATAGTTGGAAAAGCTAAATATCTGTCATGGCAGATTAGTCTGAAATGGAAGATCGCTGTAGTAGAAGTGATAATAAATGTCTAATCATGGCATTAGGAAAGTATTTAGTCGGGTCTGGAATGAAAGACCATTGTTGCAAATAGTTAGCAATAATATTCTAACCGTGATATAAGAATAATTTAAGTAGAATGTACAACTAAAGAGATAAAGGGAGCTAACATCACTGGCTTATTGTGTAGCTCGAGTGAGGTACTTTGATGGATATAGTTGGACATGCTGATAAGGAAGCAGGAACATGATAAAAAAAAGATATAAAATCCAGGGGCCCTGAGGTTCGTGGCCATTCGAGAATCTGCTTTCGAAGTGTCATGATCTTTTGGTTTGCAAATAAAAAACCTGTCTGCGTCTCCTGGTAATTCTCAATATTTTCTCCACGGCATTCGCCATCGGAAATATTGGGTGGGGTACTAGTCCAGATGGGATCCTCTTCCAAGAGTCGGTGTGGAATCGCTCGGCTGTATGACCTGTTTTAACACTGTATGGATTCTATGAAGTTCAGGATTTGCTCCCTCTCTACTTATAACATCTATGCATTGATCACGAAAATTTTCTTGAACTCATTTCACAAATTCTTCATCATTCAAATCTTTAAATATGGCAGTCAAAGTCAATATTTGGAAAATTAAACTCCCTTACTTTCAGAACCTTACTATTCTTACTCATGTTGACATCTCAATATGTTTACTACTCAAATTCTTTCTCACTATTGTGTGTGTGTGTGTGTGTGTGTGTAGCGGGGGGGTCTGTTGAACAACCCCGTGAAGGTCACCATCCCACTCTTATTTCTCATTTTAATCCATATGTGTACACTAAATGGTCTCTCAGAAATATGTGCTCTAATTACAGTAGTGATGTTTTCCTTAATTAAAAATCCCTCCCTCTCCTCTCTTGTCTCTCTTCCTATCCTTCGCATAACATCTAAAACCCAGAACATTGAGCTGTTATTCTTGTCCTCCCCTCAGCCAGGTTTATGTCATAACTACAACAGCCCACTACCATGTAAAGATATATGCCGTGTGTTCATCGCTCATATCTGTGAGACGTCTTGCTTTGAAAGAAATTTATTTTAATTCTTCAGTTATTTTGATCCCTGACTTTCTCCTGTATTTTTTTTTCTAATTAACTTATTCTTTTCTGCTTCTGAATCGTCCTCACCCTCCTTTCTATTTTCACTCTTATTTAGGAAGTTCCCACTCCCATCTCTAAACGTGTACAGGCTCTAAAAATAGAGCCGAACAGGCTATCGGTCTCTTTCCAATTCAGGTCTTTTCTGTCCCAGAAGAGATCCCAATGATCCATGAAACGGAATCCCTGCAGCCTGCCCCACCCCTTCAGCCACTGATGTATCTGTCCTGTCCTTCCCTTCCTTCCCCCATTAGAACTTGACATTGGAAGGAAACCACAAATTATTACTAGAGATGCTCGGTATTTTAACCTGCTCCCTAACATTTTATACTCACTCTGCAAGGCTTTAACCCATTCCCTGACTCTGTCATTCCTATTGATTTTACAATAACTTCCAGCTTTTCACTCTCCCCTTTGACAATATACTTCACATATTTTGAGAAGTCCTTTACCCTGGCCCCAGAAAAGCAACATACTCTCCCAGATTCACCCTCCCTGCCACAGAATCTCCTGTCTGAGCCCCTGACAGCAGAAGCCCTGTTAACAATTATTCTTTGAAATCTTGACAAACCAGTTAAACATCAGATTCATTCTTAGTGCCCAAGATCTGACAACTATTTCTATTTTCCTCTGAGAGACTACCTCTTTTCACAGCTTCCGAAACAGAGAGCAATAGCCATACGAGACTTCTGAACTCCCCTCTGACATTTCCTGACAGTCAATCATCTCTCTGTCTGGTTCTGCTGTGTAACCACTCATCGAAATCTACTCTCCATCACACTCAGTGTCTCCTGTATGTCTCCAAAGATATTACGTCTGAAATGAAGACGCTCTCAATAGCATCTTATATCTAAAAAAATAAACTGCCTTTCCTTACCCAGAATTTAAATGGAGCATGCATAAAATAGTAAGGGAAAGCAATTTAAGTATTAAAAAGAGAGCAAAGACTTAACAGCATGGTGACTCAGAGGTTAGCTCTGCTGACACAGCGCCAGGGACCCAGCTTCGATTCCAGCCTCGGGCGACTGTCTGTGTGGAGTTTGCACATTCTCCCCGTATCTGCGTGGGTTTCCTCTGGGTGCTCCGGTTTTCTCCCACAATCCAAAGACGTGCAGGTTAGATGAATTGGCCATAGTCAATTGCTCATAGCTTTCAGTGCTGCGTCGATTCAGGTAAATGTCGAGTAACGGGGAACGGGTTTGGGTGGATTACTCTTCGTAGGGTCTGTGTGGACCAAACAGCATGTTTCCACTCTGTGGGGAATCTATTCTATTCTGTGAATTAACTGAACAAATGAGACAAAAAAAACGTATCCTCAAATAATCCAACATTCAGCTTTTGGTTTTTGTAATTAAAAAAACTCTCTCTCTGCAGCCTCACCACAAGCTCCGTATGTAAACAATCTCTCCTTTGTCGCATATTTGTTTATGTTATTTTATTTCTGTTAAAGCTTCCCCACCACTGATGAGAGAGTCACTGGTCTAGAGTTAACGAGCTTTTCCTTCCTAACTTCCAGAAGTAATGGCACCACATTAGCCACTCTCCAGTCCCTGGCTTCCCACCTGCGGCTGTTGATGATATACATACAAGTATATAAGTTAGCTCGCTAAACTTGACGGGTTTTTTTCAGACGTTTCATCACCGTGCTACGAATCATCATCACTGAGAGCCTCTGGTGAAGTGCTGGTGGTATGCCACTCCTCTGTACTTATAGGCATTGATTTCTTATGGTGGGTGATGCCATTTCTGGTTCATTTTTTCAAGGGAAGGGAGACAGGGTCTAAATCATTGTGTTTATTGACGGAGTTCTGGTTGGAATGCCATGCCTCTAAGAATAAACCAGTTAGCCTGACTATGGTGATGGGCAAGTTATTAGATTAGATTAGATTACTTACAGTGTGGAAACAGGCCCTTCGGCCCAACAAGTCCACACCGACCCGCCGAAGTGCAACCCACCTATACCCCTACATTTACCCCTTACCTAACACTACGGTCAATTTAGCATGGCCAATTCACCTGACCATCTTTGGACTGTGGGAGGAAACCGGAGTACCCGGAGGAAACCCACGCAGACACGGGGAGAATGTGCAAACTCCACACAGTCTGTCACCTGAGTCGGGAATTGAACCCAGGTCTCAGGCGCTGTGAGGCAGCAGTGCTAACCACTGTGCCACCGTGAGTTGGGAGGTCATGTTGCGGCTAGACAAGATATTGGTTAGGCAACATTTAGAATATTGCGTGCGATTCTGGTCACCTTCCTATTGGAAAGATGTTGTGAAACTTGAAAGGGTTCAGAAAAGATTTACAAGGATGTTGCCAGGGTTGGAGGATTTGAGCATTAAGGAGAAGTTGAATGGGCTGGAGCTGTTTTTTCTGAGAGATATCTGTCTGTGGAAGATGTTTGCACAGCAGAACATCGAAGCCCACCTGAGAAGAGCTACAGAGGAAAATCTAAGGAGAGGTGGCAAATCTGACTGGTTTTGAAACGGGATGTTATTTCAATTTTTTATATCAGATTGGTATTGTAGAGTGGGAGGTAAAAGATAGGTTTAAGAGAATGGAGTCGTAAATATGTGTTGTTTTTAATATTCTCTGTTGACATTAAAGAATAAAGTTGTTCATGTTTACTTTAAACAGTGACCTCTGAGATGGTTTTTTGCCTCTCGAATTTTAACAGATTACAGAATGGGGTGAATCCTTTCTGTGCTGCTGGTTTAAATTAGCAGAGGGGTTTACCCCGTGTTGTAACACCTTCAAGCCACACATAGTTTTAATTTATTGGTGAAAGTCCTGGTACTAGCTTCCATATCACATTTTATTCATGTACCTGCACTATATTGACTGCAGCACATATAAACAGGCTGCTCACCTGCACTATTGCAGATACTATGACTCCAATAGGTATCTTGTCTGGCTTGTTATTTGCAAAAAGGTTTGAGACAGACATTCTGAGCGGTTTTCTCAAAGCCAATAGAGTAAGCAGCTTGTAATAACTTGGGATTTTTTTAAAGAAGTTGGAACAACAGAGGCAGCCTAAACGAGTGGGTAGAGCTCCCACAGAACCAGGGGTTTTGGTTTTTACTTTCGGTAGTTGTTGGTGTATTGAAGTTGGATGTGGAAGCTCTTATTCTCCTGTAGATGACAGCTAAAATCTGGGGTTCTCTTCTTGCTGCTGAAAGTG
Source organism: Hemiscyllium ocellatum (assembly GCF_020745735.1). Taxonomy (NCBI): domain Eukaryota; kingdom Metazoa; phylum Chordata; class Chondrichthyes; order Orectolobiformes; family Hemiscylliidae; genus Hemiscyllium; species Hemiscyllium ocellatum. The sequence continues at coordinate 26,678,309 of NC_083445.1, forward strand.
CATGTGAGACAATGCATTCTACTGCCAAGAGTGTAATAATATGTTATTTTTATATTGGGACAGTTAAATAGTAGTACTTATTAGATTTATTATTTTGTTAAATGTGTCAGTAGTGTTACAATTAAGCTAATTAGTTTGTTTTACTTTTATTTTGTCTATATTTTGACTCTAGTGACAAATTAAAGTGTGCTTTTCTTAACGTAGAGTAGTTTAACCAATCTAATTGCATTTGAAAAGCAATGCCTCACACTTACCATTAAGATCAGAAAAAGTCAGGATCTAGACAATCTTCTCCATATATTTTGAGAAAATGTTGTCTGGTCCATAACACACGACAATAAGAAAATGCAGGGAATAAAATAAACCTATCGGGAGATCTGTGCAGGCTGTCTGGCATCAGTCAGAATATGGTGAAGAAATTAAACCAGGCAATAGAAAAGGGATGTCAGAAAGGCACAACGGGAATAGTCATGGAGTACTTCAATCTGCTGGTGGGCTGAACAACTCACGTTGGGAGCATATCTCAAGAAAAGGATTTGGTGGAGTGGCTAGTCGACATTTTTTGGAGTAGCTTGTGGTAAAGCCCACTACGGAACGGATAATCATGGATATAGTAATGTGTCATCATGCAGAGTAGATCAGGGAGCTGCAGGTGAAGGGACCAAGTTAACGTGGAGGCTCAGTTGGAGGATACAAAGACAAATTCAATGTTGGCATTCAATTCAAGCCGGCTGGAATACAGGATTATATCTAAAGAGTTATTCATCAAAGAGGGCTGTGGAAGACAGGACATTCTGGGCATTGAAGGCAGAGCTCGAAAGTTTCTGTGTTAGTGGGGAATCAAGGATTATGGGGATGAAGCAGGAGAAGATCATGTGAAACATACCCATCAAAATCGAATGACAGAGAAAATTTGATTGGCTGAATAGTGTAATTATGCTTCTGTATCTTATGGTCTTTTGTGATAACATGATAGATAAGATAAGATAGATAGATAGATTCGATAGATAGATAGATAGATACGATAGATAGATGGATAGATAGATAGATACGATAGATGGATAGATAGATAGATAGACAGATAGATAGATAGACAGATAGATAGATAGATAGATAGATAGATAGATAGATAGATAGATAGATAGATAGATAGATAGATAGATAGATAGATAGATGATAGATAGATAGATAGATAGATAGATAGATAGATAGATAGATAGATAGATAGATTAGATAGATAGATTAGATAGATAGATAGATAGGTAGATAGATAGATAGATTCGATAGATAGATAGATAGATAGATACGATAGATAGGTAGATAGATAGATTAGATAAGATAGATAGATAGATAGATTAGATAGATAGATAGATAGATTCGATAGATAGATAGATCGATCGATCGATCGATCTCATGATGACAACAAATCTTAAATGTTCTCTCTGTCTTCCCATGTATCCTGCCCAATATTATCGTGGTATGTCAGCATCATATCATGTTCCCCACTTATTATTGCATTTATTTCACCCAGTAGTAACAGAGATGTGCTAACTAAGTGATCGTGCCTTTAACAGGATCAAACAGCGACTACAGTAATTCAGTTCATGCTTTTTGAAGGAGAAAAGTATTCGAGCAGACATACAAAGAGTTGCCATATCTTCTGCTTGTTAGTTTCCTTTTGTTTGCCCAGTGTGAATTCTGTCCTCTTATTAAAATGATACAGAGAGCTCCAAACCTTATTCAAAATGGGAGAGGCACCAATTATCATGAGGAGGCATGAAAAGGGTTGTCTTTGGCAAGAGTATATAGTGACATGCAGGGAATCAAACTATTGGCTCTCTTCCAATCAGAAATAAGGGCTAAGAATGAGAATCAAGCAGGAACAGAAAAAAAAGCTGAAAGCTTCGTACTTAAATTAGGCAGAAGGTGTCATCCTATTAGATACAGCACCAGCACCCTTACAGAGCTGTCTGCCCCGTCCTGACAGTTCAGTATCAAAAACTATTTTACAGGGGACAAGGGGTTAATTTACTCTGAGAAAATGCTACTACATTGATTGTTAGTGAAAGCAAATTGTACAGTGAGGACACGGCAGCAATTTCATCATCTTGCTCCAGATACTCTCGCACATCACTGGGACAAAATTTTGACAGAGTGAACTGAGCAGCACTAAGCTTGGTAAAAACCGAAAGAAAGACAGAAACTGTAATTGAGGAACAAAACAGAATTTGTTGAAAAAGCTCAGCTGCTCTGGCAGCGCCTATGAAGAAAAATCAGTTTTAATGTTTCAGGTCCGGTGACCCTTCCTCAGAACTGATGGCAGCTGGGAAAATTTCAGTTATATGCAGACAAGAGGGTGGGAGGAGGGGGTAAGGAGTAGATAATAGATGGGGATGGAGCTGAACGAGAGAGAAGAACAGTTCAACAGACAAAGGAGTTGATACTGATCTGGCTGGGAGTGGAATTAGCTGATCACAGGGACTGATAATGGCTAACAATTGGTACTCTGTAATGGCAGGCTCTGTGATAGCAAGGCCTGGTGTGTGGGGTCGGGGGCTCAGAAATGGGAGAATTCAGGCTCCAGAATTATTTCATTCGATATTGAGTCCAGAGGGCTGCAGGGTCCCAAGTGGAAAATCAATTGTCGTTCTCCCAGCTTGCTGTGAGTTTCACTGGAACACTGCAGCAAGCCTGAAGCACAGATGTTGGCCAGGGAAAATGGCGGTGAGTTAAAGTGACACACAACTGGAAGCTCAGGGTGTTGCTTTTGGTGGGATGAATAGAAATGCTCTGTAAAGTGGTCAGCTCACCCAACACTTCATTCCCTGGATGTTGAGGAGTCTACACAGTGAGCAGCAAATGCAGGAGACCAGATTGTGAGAAGGGCAAGTAAAGTGCTGCTTCACCTGGATGGTGTATTTGGGCCCTTGGCTCCTGAGGAGGGAGGAGGGAAATGGTCAGGTATTACTCCTTCGGTAGTTGTGGGGCTGATTTCTGGGAATGAAGGAAGAGAGGAGCATGTTTTTCCATATGGAATGGCCCCTGGGAAAGGTGGAAAAGGGAGGGGAGGAGAATATATTCCTGATGGTGGCATCTCAGTGGAGGTTGGGGAAATGAGGGCTGGTGATCTTCTGGATATGATTGCTGGGGGAGTGTGGGAGGTAAATTGGGTTCAATATCCAGTTCAATACTTTTAGTATCTGAACTGTTCAAAGTCCTAGCCCCATCCCACACATAATCTGCCATTACACGCCACCTATTGTTAATCACTAACAGCCTCCATTAACAACAATTCACACTCCTGGCCAGATCATTACCAACTCCTTTGATGGTACAACGGCTCTTCTCTCTTTTTCAGCTCTATTCCTACTAAGTGAAACTTGAAAGGGTTCAGAAAAGATTCACAAAGATGTTGCCCTGGTTGGAGGATTTGAGCTATAGGGAGAGATCGAACAGTTTGGGGCTGTTTTCCCTGGAGGGTCGGAGGCTGAGGGGTGACTTTATAAAGGTTTATATAATCATAAGGGGAATGGATAGGATAGGATAAATAGACAAAGTCTCTTCCTTGGGCGGTGGAGTCCAGAACTAGAGGGCAAAGGTTTAGGGTGACAGAGGAAAGGCAACTAATGGGCAAACTTTTCACACAGAGTGTGTTTGTGTGTGTGGAATGAGCTGCCAGAGGAAGTGGTGGACTAGATGGGTACCTGCCGTAATGATAATAACGTGTGTGCATCATAGTCATGAAGAACACAGTCTTAGTCCTTCCCGAATAATGCAGGTATGGCGGTGTGAATGTTTTTACACAGTGCCATGCTTTCTCCTGAGTAGTTCTCACAGGATCACAAGAATGATGAAAGCGCGGAGCTGGGTTCAGTTTCGCAGAATAACCTGATGTCTCAGCTCTGTCGGATTCTAAAACAAATGTGCTGTCCTAAAGCCAATAGCTAGGCACTTGCCATTTTATATTAATGTATTTCAGAGATCATACTGTATACTTTATCTTTTGCCAGAATTGTGTGAAATATTACGGACCAAAAAAACACAAATAGCAAACAAACTGCAGCTCATTCTCCTGTCTGTTTCGAATGATTTGACGAATTAAACATGTGCACTTCTAACTAACTCCCGGGAGCCCCAATGTTAACATCAATTTGAAAATGTTTCAGAACACTGCATGTTTCTGTCAGACCTTCTGCCAGTGGTCTGTGGGTTTCCCATTTATTATTCAGCCATCCCATCGGGGTCCCGGATAAAATGTTGCAATCATTTCCCATCTGTGTGAACCATCAGCATTACTGAGCTGTTACTTCAATTGCAGCAATTAACGTTTTTTTCCTGAAACTGCAGATATATTTTCTCACATTTAATTGCGTGTATTCTAGCAACAGGACAGTTACTTCAATGTAACTGATATACCGTGACTCCCACAGTATAATTACTCTGTCTTACTAACATTAAAATGACATGTAACAATAATATTTCTTGCATTTCTAAAGTAAGAGATGACAACAATTACACAATTTATATTCTTGACCAGATTCTTACCTCAGTAGCACATTTTAATGATATTATCTGTATTCTTTCATCTGTTTAACACTATTCTATCTTCCCCCTTCACACACATTTCATTGATTTTGGTTTATCCTTGTATCATCTCTGTCTAATATCCCACAATTTAAGTATCAGTTGACTATAGTATTTCATTGCCCATGTGGGTACATTATTATAGAAAATAGAACATTACAGCGCAGTACAGGCCCTTCGGCCCTCGATGTTGTGCCGCCCTGTCATACTAATCTGAAACCCATCCCACCTCCACTATTCCATGTACATCCATTTGCCTGTCCACCGACAACTTAAATACAGTTAAATTTGGCGAATCTACTTCCAATGCAGGCAAAGCATTCCATACCCTTACTAATCTCTGAGTAAAGTAACTACCTCTGACATCTGTCTTATTCCTATCTCCCCTCACTTTAAAGTTGTGTCCCCTCGTGTTTGCCATCACCATTCTTGGAAAAAGGCTCTCCCTGTCCACCCTATCTAACCCTCTGATTATCTTGTATGTCTCTATTAAGTCACACCCCCAACTTCTTCTCTCTAATGAGAACAGCCTCAAGGCCCTCAGCCTTTCCTCGTAAGACATTCCTTTCATACCAGGCAACATTCTAGTAAATCTCCTCTGCACCCTTTCCAAAGCTTCCATATTCTTCTTCTAATGGGGTGACCAGAACTGTATAAATACTCCAAGTGTGGCCATACCAGAGCGTTGCACAGCTGCAGCTTAACCTCCTGGTTCCGGAACTCAATCCCTCTATTAATAAAGGCCAAAGCACTGTATACCTTCTTAACAACCCTGTCAATCTGGGTGGCAACTTTCAGGGATCTGTGTACATCGACACCGAGATCTCTCTGCTCATCTGCTCATCCAAGAATCCTACCACTAGCCCAGAACTTTGCATTCCGATTATTCTGACCAAAGTGTATCACCTCACACTTGTCCATATTAAACTCCATTTGCCACCTCTCAGCCAGCTCTGCAGCTTATCTATGTCTCTCTGCAACCTACAACATCTTTCGTCACTATCCACAACTCCACCAACCTTAGTGTCGTCTGAAAATTTACTAACCCACCCTTCTAAGCCCTCATCCAGGTCGTTTATAAAAATGACGAACAGCAGTGGACCCAACACCGACCCTTGCGGTACACCACTAGTAACTGGATACCAAGATGAACATGTTCCATCAACTACAACCCTCTGTTTTCTTTCAGCAAGCCAATTACTGATCCAAACTGCTATGTCTCCCACAATCCCATTCCTCCACATTTTGTATAGTAGCCTACTGTGGGGAACCTTATCGAATGCCTTTCTGAAATCCATACACACCACATCAACCGGTTTACTCTCATCTACCTATTTGGTCACTTTGTCAAAAAACTCAATAAGATTCGTTACGCACGACCTACCCTTCACAAAACCACGCTGACTGTCCCTGACCAGATTATTCTTTTCTAGATGGTTATAAATCCTATCTCTGATAACCTTTTCCAACACTTTACCAACAACTGAAGTGAGACTCACTGGTCTGTAACTACCAGGGTTGTCTCTACTGCCCTTTTTGAACAAGGGAACCACATTTGCTATCCTCCAGTCCTCAGGCACTATTCCTGCAGACAATGATGATTTGAAGATCAATGCCAAAGGCTCGGCAATCTCTTCCCTTGCTTCCCTGAGGATCTTAGGATAGATTCCATCCGGTCCAGGGGACTTGTCTATTTTCACACTCTGCAGTATTTCCAATACCTCCTCCTTGTGAACCTCATTCTCTTCTAGTCTAGATGCAAGTATCTCTGTATCTTCCTCGCCAACATTTTCATTTTCTATAGTGAACACTGTTGAAAAATATTTATTTAGTGCTTCCCCTATCTCCTCTGACTCCACACACAACATCCCATTATTATCCTTGATTGGCCCTAATTTAACTCTCGTCATTCTTTTATTCCTGACATACCTATGGAAAGCCTTAGGGTTAACCCTGATCCTATCCAACAACTTCTCAAACCTCACGATATCAAAGCAATACTGTTGGTCTGTTTGTATCCTTATTGTGGGTTAATGAAAGTAAACTTACTGTAACGGTGCCTCCATTGTGGTCATGCACACCAATCCCCAGTTCATTCCTGCTTCGTTAGAATAGTGTACATTAGACTCTCGTATGCCATTTATTTCGGAGAATTTCCATTGCTTTCTTGTAGCAATCAATGTCCACTGTGCTTTTCACACTCATGTTATTGATGAATTAGCTCACCTTGGTTATCCTTGTGTGATCAGTAGAAGGTAACTTTGTTTTCTCCAATTGTTTTCATGTTAATTAAGGATTCATAATTGGTGGAATCTCGGGTGTCTCAGTTTTGGTTATTTCATTTCACTTAACTTGGTCGGATGTATTCATATTTTACATTTGACAGTATTTTGCAGAGCCACAGAAGAGATGCATTACAGCCAACTGTTCTTCTCAATCTGAGCTTATCATCTCTCAATTCGACATTTTCGGATCACTATCCCAGAGTGATTGTGATTCTCAAAGGCAGTGCTCAAGTTTGCTGTTGGATGCTCCCAAACATTTCCTCTGCAATGTTAGTGAATTTTCTTTTCAGCACTCAGACTGCTGACAGACTGGAAAAGGAACAAGTCCGCAACATTGCATTGTACTGAGGCTCTTCCACTGTTTATTCACAGAATGTGCCTGTCACCAACATTTGGCCGGCATCTGTAGAAGGTGTCAGTACACCCACAGTGCTGTTAGGGAAGGTGTTCCAGGATGTGGAAGAAAGCAACAGGAAAAAAAACTTTCCTGATGGAACCTTACAGCGAGTGTTGTCTCCATGCATCTCTTGATGTCATCCATTTAGGTGTTATTCCTGAATTCTAGACTTGGTTATTCTACTAATTAAACACATCGGTATTTGTTATAATTACTTCCTAATGTGTAATTTTTGGGGATTCTGTTATATTTTGATTCAGCCACAGGTCTCACCCTCTCTCTCCCTCTCTTTGTTTCAGTGAATCTGGTAGTGACAGTGATCCTGTCCAGAAGAAAATGTGGTCTGCCAGAGTGTTTCACGTGTTACCTGCTGTCCATGACAGTGACAGACCTCCTGGGGATGGTCAAGGCTTGATATTAGGAGAAAGTGAGGACTGCAGATGCTGGAGATCAGAGCTGAAAAATGTGTTGCTGGAAAAGCACAGCAGGCCAGGCAGCATCAAAGGTGCAGGAGAATCGACGTTTCGGGCAAAATTTCCTGAAGAAGGGCTTATGCCCGAAACATCGATTCTCCTGCTTCTTTGATGCTGCCTAGCCTGCTGCGCTTTTCCAGCAACGCATTTCACACTGATTCTCGAAAGAGTGACCCATCCCCTTACATTTACCCTGACCAATGTACCTAACCTACAAATCTCTGAACACTCTGGACAATTGAGCATGGCCAATTCACCTAACCTGCACATCTTTGGACTGTGGGAGGAAACTGGAGCACCCAGTTTCCAGAGGGAGAATATGCAAACAGTCGCCCTAGGCTGGATTTGAAATCGGGTCACTGGCACTGTAAGCCACTATGCTCCCCTTCATTCTAACTTTGTTACTCAACTCTCGGAGAGTCAGCCACATTCTCGCAGCCAAAGGAGCCCACAGAAGAAACCGGGCCCTGAACGATGAAAACAAAAATCGGAGTGATCCTGAAATGGATAAGCTCAAAATGTCAGTTGTTTTACTCTCTTGTATCTCAGGCAGTTCCATCCTCTTATATTTGTTGTTTACATTAATGATTGTCTCTGTACGAACTGCAAAGCTTCCTTATTTCTCAGGTTCTGATTTCGGTGATTTGAGATTTATTCTAGAGGGAGCCGGATATTTCCTTCTGTTCCTGTGTAGCCTCATCAACCGGTTTATTTCTGCAGGGAAGCAGAGTAAATTCAGGGCAGAATTTAATAATGGGATGCAATATCCACTTTGGTTATTTGTTCGAATATTTAAAAATTGGAGATAAAACATTGTTCAGTCAGGTTGGCATTATGCTGGTCTACTGGATGGAAGGAAGTAATGCAGTCGCCCTCTCTGGTGTGAACCCAGATGCATCTCCACGTCTACAACAATACAATTTCAGGGCCACGAGCCTGAAAGTTAAAGGGAAATGAGGAACGGACAACAATTCCTAATCTGTCAACAACCTCCATGTGTTATTAAAGAACACGATTTCAAAAATACCACGTTTGACATGTATTTTTCTCGTCCATGGCGCACAAGACAAAACTTTAAAGATGCATGTGTTCGGAATTAATTTGCAGAAAGTCAGTGAATGTATCCTGAATACATTTGGAACACATGTCTGTCAATCTTAACTTGGTACATTTCCATTAATCCAGAGGGCACTGGAGGCAAGGTTAAAGTTGAAATGAACAGGTGCAGACTCATTGCAGGAAGGACTTCATTTTGATATATTTATTAATATGTCTATTTCTTTTGTCATTTATTTGTTCAGGTGATGTGAGCAATGCTGACAAGGAGGGTCTTCTTCAATACCCAAGCCGTGTCCAAGGCGATGTCCCAGCTTGGTTGACATTCCCATTTTGGTGCATCGGTGTGGAGAGCCCTCGAAGCTCTGCCAGATTTTCAGTCGTCCCGCTATCATTCTAGCCTTTGATTTGATTCCAAATTCATGAAATCAGCTTGAAATCGAGCACCACAATGTTCCCAGAATGAGTGACTGTAACTGTCAGTGTGCCTGTCAGCTGCTTGAACCGTCTCACAGTCTCGATTTCTGCTTGGGTCTTTTTCTGTGTCTCAAGGAAAGAATTGCGATGAGAGAGCAACAAGCCCATTCGATGACTCACCATTTTGCGATTGCCAGGCCAGCAAACAGGCCACTAAAAACCAACCTGAGGATGAGGCAGAGCTTTGAGGTCAGTCGAGGGTGACCAGGGAAAGAGAGAATGTGAGCAGGAGTTTACATGGAACATGGAACAGAGAACATTACAGCGCAAGACAGGCCCTTCTGGAAACCAGCCTGAAGCCCACCTACCCGACACTATTTAATTTTCGTCCATATATCAATCCAATGACAATTTAAATGCCCTTAGAGTTGGTGAGTCCACTATTGTTGCAGGCAGGCCGTTCCACGCCCCTACTACTCTCTGAGTAAAGAAACTATGTCTGACATCCACCCCAAATCTCCCACCCCTCAATTTAAAGTTATGTCTCCTCGTGCTAGCCATCACCATCTGAGGGAAAAAGCTTTCACTGGCCACCCTTTCTAATCCTCTGATGATTTTATAACTTCCAACGTTCTTCTCTCTAATGGGAACAGCCTCACGTCCCTCAGCCTTTCCTCATTAGACATTCCCTCAATATCAGGCAACATCCTGGTCAATCTTCTCTGAACCCTTTCCAAAGTTTGCACATCCTTCCTGTAATGCGGCGACCAGAACTGTATGCAAGACTCCAAGTGCGGCCGCACCAGGATTTTATACAGCTGCAGCCTGGCCTTGTTGTTCCGACACTCAGTTCCTCTAATAGTAAAAGCTAACACACCGTACACCTTCTTAACAACCGTATCAGCCTGAGTGGGAACATTCAGGGATCTATGGAAATGAACACTGAGATCTCTCTGCTCATCTACACTACCAAGAATCTTACCATTAGCCCAGTGCTCTGAATTTTTGTGATTCCTCCCAAAGTGAATCACCTCACACTTTTCCACAATAAACTCCATTTGTCACCTCTCAGCCCAGCTCTGCAGCTTTTCCATGTCTCTCTGTAACCTACAACATCCTTCGGCACAATCCAAAACACTACCGACCTGAGTGTCATCCGCAAATTTACTAACCCATCCTTCTACGCACAAGTTATTCCTAAAACTGAAAATGTGTTGCTGGAAAAGCGCAGCAGGTCAGGCAGCATCCAAGGAGCAGGAGAATCGACGTTTCGGACATGAGCCCTTCTTCAGGAATGGTAATACCGCAATAATATTTCCAAAAAGGTAAAATCGTCATAGCCCCAAGGGAAGAAGGTGCTGCTCTCTCAACAGCGAGAGATGACTCATGCCCGAAACATCGATTCTCCTGTTCCTTGGATGCTGCCTGACCTGCTGCGCTTTTCCAGCAACACATTTTCAGCTCTGATCTCCAGCATCTTCAGTCCTCACTTTCTCCTATTCCTAAAACTGACAAAGAACAGTGGACCCAAAACTCCATGATGAACATTTCACATCAACCTATCTTTAGCACTCTTTCCTTAGGACCACTCTCTTCTTTATCTACAAGTATTATAACCCTTAGAGAATTGTGGTCACTGCTCCCAACGAAATCCCCCACTACAACTTCTACCACTTGCTTTGGTTCGTTCCCCAGTACCAGATCCAATATGATCCTTTCCCTCGTCGGATAAGTGACATACTGCTCTCGAAAATATTCTTGGACACTTTGTTCTACTCCATCCAGACCTCTGAAGCGAAGTGTATCCCAGTCAATGTTGGGAAAAATATAATCTCCCATCACCACTACCATATTGCCTCTACATCTGTTCATAATCTGCTTACCTATTTGTTCTTCTACCTCACACTCAATGTCGGGAGGTCTGTAATACAGCCCCAACAATGTAACTGCACCCTTCTTATTTCTCAGCTCCACCCATAATGCCTCACTACCAAAGACTGCCATAGTGTCCTCCTTTAGCACAGCCGTGATATAGTCCCTGAGCAGCAATGCAACTCCACCCCCTCTTTTACTTCTCTCCCTGTCCTGTCTGAAACGTCTATATCCTGGAACATTCAGTTGCCAATCATCATACCCTTCCTTTAACCAGGTCTCTGTGATGGCAATAATGTCATACTCCCAGGCACCAATCCAAGCCCTAAGTTCATCTGCCTTACACACTACACTCCTTGCATTAAAGTAGATGCATTTCAGCCCACCAGTTCTTTTGCGCTCACCTGCTCTCTGCCTGTTCTTCCCTTTATTTGTGCTATCCTCACAATTCTTACAGTCTGCAGTCTCCACCTCGCTGCCGACTTGTTTTCTGTTCTGGTTCCCACTCCCCTGCCATTGCCCAAACATAAATTAAGCGCTTAGCTTCCCGGAAGTTTCACTCCAACTTCTCTCCTCGCCGCTCTGGCAAAATGGAGGCCCGACTCCTGAGGTAAGTCCCTTTTTTATGCGGGAAAACTCACCCTTCCTGGCAGCCCTCGCTTCACTCCTCCTCCTCTCCTCGCCGTTCCGGCAAAATGGCAAAACCATCTGGATTTAATTGAAAAGCCTTCGAAGACAGAATTCCTCATTATTGTTCTTATTGAATCTTTGACAAATATGCAAAACCACCGCCCCTTTCAACTTTTCCAGGAATATTCTACGACATGGAATACTGACCGGTCAGTGCTGTTCCTCTATGAAACACCTTGTTGTGAGAACAATTTGATTATATCTATTGATGATAGTCAGCTCCGTTAAATCATCCATCTTCCTCGTTAGATATGCATTGAAGTGAATATTATCGAAGCTTCTGAACTCACATCTGTCTTAACTTGATTAAATATGCTCTGCCTGTAAGACGGATTTGGCTTTTCTTTTACACTTCTGTAGGCCTCATCAGCTATTGTACCGGGACATCTTTATCCTATTACACGCTGTCAACACTGGAACATTTACCGCTATTTTTTTGTTGAAGTTCAGGTGCAACCTGGCAGGTTTTAACTGCCCATATTTCTCAGAACAAACCCAATAATGCAATAGAAATGCTTCATTTCTGCCTCCCCCCCCCCCCCCACCGCCACCTCCCCGCCCAAAACAAAATGTTCAATAACACTTTCATAGAATATCGAACATAGAAAGGTACGGCACAGTACAGGCATTTGGCCCTCAATGTTGTGCCAGCCTTTTATCCTACTCTAAGATCAGACTCACCTACAAAGCCATCATTGTACTAGTCTGCCTATCCAAGAGTCGCTTAAATGTTGCTAATGTATCTGACTCTACTACCACTGCTGGCAGTGCATTCCACACACCCACCACTCTCTGAGTAAAGAACCTACCTCTGACATCTCCCTCCAAACCTTCCTGCAATTACCTAAATGTTATGCCTCCTCATGATAGATATTTCTGCCATGGGAACACGTCTCTCTCTCTCTCTGTCCACTCCATCTATGCTACTTAACATCTTGTACACCTCAATGAAGTCATTTCTCAACCTTCTTCATTTGAGTAAGAAAAGTCCTGGCTGCCTCAACCTTTCATCAAATCCATGCCCTCTAGTCTAGGCCGCATCCTGGTAAATCTCCTCTGTACCCTCTCTAAAGCTTCCACATCTTTCCTACAATGAAGTGACCAGAACTGAACACAATGTTTAACTTTTTTTTTACTGTTAACCCCTACACTACCGCCTAACTGCGGTAGTGCTTATTTTTTTCCCCAGCGCCCATGTTGTGTGTGTGTGCAGATGTGAGACACAGTGAGAGACACAAGGTGTACGAATCTTTATTCAGTATCCACCACCAGGAAGATAGGAAAACATCCGGGTGGCCAGTGACAAGCAGTGCCCTTCACATCAAAGGGCAATGCTGTGTGATCAAACAGTGAAGGGGCGGTCAGGGACTAAATCAAAATAGAGTTGGAGGGGGAAATAATGCACTCCACTCCCTGCGGCACCCACCTCTCCCTGAACAACTCCAGGGTGTTGGTGGACACCGCGTGCTCCTTCTCCAAGGACACCCGGGCTCTGACGTAACCGCAGAAGAGGCGCAGGCAGTCGGCCCTAACGACCCCCTCCACGGCCCGCTGCCTGGACCTGTTTATGGCCAGTTTGGCCAGGCCCAGGAGCAGACCCACGAGGAGGTCTTCAGACCTGTCCTCCCTCCTCCGTACCGGGTGCCTGAAGATCAGGAGTATGGGACTGAAGTGCAACCAAAAGCAGAGGAGGAGAACTTTAAGAAATTCAAAAAGGGATTGCAAATGCCCACACCCAATATACACATGGTCCACGGACTCCACAGCACCACAGAACAAGTAGTTGGGCTGGGAGTCCGTGAACCACCGCAATCTGCGGTTGCAGGGGACTGTGGCGTGCAACACCCTCCACCCCAGATCCCCGAGAGAAAGGGGGAGGACTCCCGTATAGAGGGCCCTCCACTGGGGATCCCCACGGCCTGGTGGCAAATGGGCACGCCAAGGCGTGTCTGGACGGTGGATGAGGGAGAAGAGGTGGACAGTGTGCAGCAGCAGTCTATACAGGGCCCGCCTTTTTACCCCCTGAAAGGGAACAAAATTAAAATTCCGGAGTCTGCTCAGGTTGTGGGGCACAGGCTCCCGCGGTAAGTACGGGACCTTGGGGCCAATGTGAAATTCCGTCCGGGCTGGGGTGAGCACGGACCGGATCCCACCGCACACCTGAGCGTCCTCCAACTGGTGCACTACGCCAGGTCCGAGCACTGCCGTTTAACATAATGTTTGAATGTAGTCTAACCAGGACTCCATAGAGCTGCAGCATAACCTGGCAGCTCTTAAACCACCAATGAAAGCCAATACACCTTACGTACTATTATTAACACTGTCAACCTCAGTGGCAACTTTGAGGGATCTATGGGCATGCACTCCAAGATCCCACTGTTCCTCCACATTGCCAAAAATCCTGCCTTTAACCCTGTATTCTGTATTCAAATGTGTCCTGCCAAAGTGAATTACTTCACACTTTTCCAGGTTGAACTCCATCTGCCACTACTCAGTCCCATCCCACATCCTATCAATGTTCCATTACAATAGCCCTCCATAATATCTACCAACCTTAGAGTGATCCGGAAAATTGCTAATCCACCCTTCCATTTCATCACCCAAGTCATTTATAAAAATCACAAAGACCAGCGGTCCCAGAATCGAACCCTGCAGAACACCACTTGTCACTGAGCTCTACGCTGAATATTTTCCCTTCTACTAGCACTCTCTGTCTTGTAGGGACCAGCCAATTATGTATCCAGATAGCCAAATTTCTCTGTATCCCATGCCTCCTTACTTTCTGAATGAACCTACCATGGGGAAACTTACCAAACGCCTTGCTAAAATCCACGTTCACCACATCCACTGCTCTTCCTTCATCAACGTGTTTCGTCACATTCTCAACAACTTCAATAAGGTTTGTGAAGCATGACCTGCCCCTCACAAAACCATGCTGACTACCTCTAATCCAACTATGGTTTTACAAATCATCATAAACCCGGTCTCTCAGAATCTTCTCCCATACTTTACCCACCACGCACTTAAGACAGACTGATCTGTAATTTCCAGGATTATCCCGATTCCCTTTCTTGAACAAGGGAATGACATTTGCCACCCTCCAATCATCTGATACCCCTGTAATGTAGGATATAGCCCATCTGGCCGAGGTGATTTATCGAAAATATTTTTCAAAATTTTCTATTCCTCCTCCTTCCTAACATCAACCTGGTTAAGCATACCAGTCTGTTTCACGCTGTTCTTGGAATCACCAATGTCCCTCTCATGGGTGAATACTGAAACGAAGCATTGCTTATGGACGTCCCCTACTTCCTCTGACTCCAGGCACATGTTCCCTCCACTATTCCTCATCGGCCCTCCCCTCACTCTGGCCATCCTCTTAATCCTCGCATAAGTGTAGAATGCCTTAGGGTTTCCCTTAATCCTACCTGCTAAAGCTTTTTCGTCCCCCTACTTGTTTTGTTTCGTCCATCCATCAGTTCCTTGCTGGCTATGCTGTAAACATCTAAAACCAAATCCTTGCCTCCCCAACCTTAAGTAATCTTCCTTCATCCTCTTGACGAGATGTTTGACACCCCTTGTCACCCAAGGTTCCTTCACTCTACCATAACTTCCTTGCCTCAGTGTGACAAACCTATTCAGCACTATCAGCAGGTGCTCCCTAACAGCCTCCATATTTCTGTCGTGCATTTCCCTGAGAATATCTTTGTCAATTTAGTTTCCTTAGTTCCTGCCTAATGGCATTGCAATTCCCCCTCCCCAATTAAATACTTCCCACTACCATCTGTTCCAATCCCTCTCCATGACTACATGGGTCATGGAGTTCTGATTATTATCGTCGAAATGCTCTCCCATCGAGAGATCTGACACCTGGCATAGTTCATTGCCAAGCGCCAGTGCAATATGGCTTCCTCGCCTCGTGTACCTATCTACATGTTGCATCAGGAACACTTCTGGGATACACCTGATAAAAACTGCTCCATTCAAACTATTTGAACTAAGCAGGTTCCAATCAATATTAGGGAAGTTAAAGTCTCCCATAACAACAACACTGTCACTGCTGCACATTTCCTACATTTGCCTCCCAACCTGCTCCTCTGTGTTTCAGTTGCTATTGGGGGCCCTGTAGAAAACTCCCAATGAAGTGACTGCTCCTTTCCTGTTTCTGATTTCCACTTATACTGACTCTGTGGAAAAACTCTCCTCAACGATCTCTGTTTCTGTAGGTGTGATACTATCCCTAATCAACAATTCCATTCCTCCATCTCTTTTATCGTCCCATCATTCCTTTTGTAACATCTAAACCCTGGAAAATCCAATAACCATTCCTGATATCGAAGTCTCCGTAATGGCTACAACATCATCGTTCCAAGTACTGATCCATGTTTTAAGTTTGTCACGCTTATTTGTGACCCCTCTTGCATTAAACTAGACACACTTCAACACATCACACTGACAGCACCTTCAACCTTTCATGTGCCTATCCTTCCTCACAGACTCTCTGCACTCTGTATCGGGCTGTTCACAATCTACTCTGTCATCTGATCCGAAGCTCAGGTTCCCGACCCCTGCTAAAACGTTCAATTACTGCAGCCGTCAATTCCAACGATTGCATATAATTTTGTGATCCAACATTTAATAAGATTTTCACACCAGTCATCAACGCTAAAAGAGCTTCATTAAACTTATTTTTAAGCTGCAAATTCCCAGTTAATTAGACAGTTACAATTCACTTTGCTCACTCTCTTGAGCATAGAGAACCCAAGGCGGATTCGGATGAAATCCCTTTAAGTCATGCAATATTTTACACTTTAAAGAAGTAATTTATGTTTCAAGTATTGGTAATGTGGAAAACAGCAGGATAAAGGTAGTTAGTAATGACTAATTAAAAGAAACATCAGCAGAGGAAGATGAGCAGAAATAGGCCATTCCACCATTCTATCCTGCTGAGCCTCTCAACAGATCATGGCTGATCATTCAACATTGGACTCTGCTCCCACTCACCCATTTTCAAAACGTTCTGAAGGGAAGAGAGCGACATAGGCAGGACCCTTTTATAATTGTGGCCAAACGAACAGTCATTCTTTTCATTTCAAAAAAGTAACGTCCGAAGAAAGGTAGGTGTTGCTGGTTGAGCCAATATTTATCGTCCATTCCTAAATGCCGTAGTGGAGTATGTTGATGTATGGTTAAATGTATAGCATGTACCAATAATCAAAAAAATCATTCTTTCATTATCACAAATACTATGAAAATGGAATTATATATTTTGATCTAAACTTACAATGTCAATTGCAAACCGACAGAGAAATTCAGAAATATACATATTGAGACATACACATGTATGTCTTGTCACATTCATAATTCTCTTGAACTTAAACGTTCCTAAATATAATGTAGCTAAGAGAAAGTAATATCATATCTGAACAAAAAAAGCTTCGACAAGTAGCGATAAGCTAATTATCACTTAATCCAAAAGGAAGGACACGCAGACACAGGTAAATTGACATGATGCTACTGATGGATTGACGTCTGTTTATTTCAACGCAAGAGATCTTATAGGTAAAACAGGTGGAAATCGAGCCTGGATTAGTACGTGGGACTATGATGTTCTGGTCATTACAGAGACCCGGTTGAGAGAGGGGATATTCAACTTGCCAGGGTATTGGCTAATCGCCGGTCCAGGTGACTGACCTTTCCGTGGGAGAGCAGTTTGGAAACAGTGAACACAACTCTTTTTAAGAAGTTTGAACATATCTTCAAATGAATATAATTAATGTTGGCATGTGTATTATGCCTGGTTGAATAAACAATTAAATATTAACCAAATGCTGATGGTTCCAGCTTTTGAATATTGCCTCATGTTACTGTGTGGGTTCAGTACTGTCTGAGTTTCTGTTTCTTTTCCCAAGGACTGTATATGCCCACCTGTGTAGGAGGATGTTCTCAATCTCTGCACTTGTCTGTTCCTGGGGCAAGCTGATTTATAACCCATGGCGTGGATTGGGGATGATCTGCTTTTTCAGCGAGTGGGAGGTTTTCATCTCTCGGCACGGTGGCACAGTGGTTAGCACTGCTGCCTCAGAGTGCCTGTAGACCCGGGTTCAATTCCCGACTCAGGCGACTGACTGTGTGGAGTTTGCACGTTCTCCCCGTGTCTGCGTGGGTTTCCTCCGGGTGCTCCGGTTTCCTCCCACAGTCCAGGTGAATTGGCCAAGCTAAATTGCCCGTAGTGTTAGGTAAGGGGTAAATGTAGGGGTATGGGTGGGTTGCGCTTCGGCGGGTCGGTGTGGACTTGTTGGGCCGAAGGGCCTGTTTCCACACTGTAAGTCTAATCTAATCTAATCTATGGAATGCTAATAGACAGTTCGATGCGTCCTTAATCCATGACCTGAGAACGATCACATCGGCACTCCCAATGTGTGGGAGTTTATTTTCCCTGTGGCTTGGCAAGGGGTAGATATGCCTGTGGAGCAGGTGAATCCTGACAATTTGGAATGGACTTTTTGTGGGGAGTTTGTTTTTTATTCTACAGATTGTGGTCAAGTCTGTCTGAGAGTATGGACCTCACCTTGTGGATTCTGAATGGTCAGATCAGCGTGGGGATCTGATTATTTTATTCTGTGGATTGTGCACAGTCATTTCACCCATGGCACCTGAGTTTTACCCTTGGATTGTGGATGGTCAGTCATGTGTGTGAGGGGTGGTGGCCAGGGATGATCTCTCCTTCTGTGTGATAACTGTAAATAGGTATTTCTCTGTGAAATGCTGGTTTGGAACTGTGAAGTACAAATGGTCAATGAGCTGTGCCGAGCTTATTTTTATCCTGTGGGCTTCAAATGGTCAGTTGGGAATTTGAGTTTATTCAAATGGATTGGAAGTAGCCAGTTCTGTGTGTACAGAAACTTTTGATTTTGTGGAGTTTTGAATCTTCAAACACTGCACGACGTGTGCAGGTAATGTATTCTCTGCTGATAAAAACACTACACTGGCGTGTCTGGGTACTGTTTTGCCTGCTGATATAAACACTGCACTGGCATGTCTGGGTAACGTTTCATTTGCTGACGTACGGCTCACTGGCCTGTAATTTCCTAATAAATCCTGTTACCCTGCTGCAACGAGTGAACAATGTTGGAGATTCCACAGTTCTCTGAAACGTCTCCTGTGACTAAAGAAGATTTGAAGAACACATACAACGACTCAGCAATTTACTCCCGCTCCTCCCTCAGGATTCTGGGATTGATCGCTTCAGGTCCTGTACATGTGTACACTTTAATATTTATCAAAGTGCCCAGTACCTCCTCCATATTGTACTCAGAAACGCTCTGGACACATATCCCTTTCTATATTCACCATTTATTTTTGTGAATACAATGCAAAGGGTCTGTTCAGGATTTCATCCAATTCAGCTCCACACATAAACTCCCTGCATTTTCATTGAGTGGACCCCTCCTTTCACTAACTTCCCTCTTGCTGATATGTTTCAATTGATTGTGTGGGATGTGGGCCTTGCTGGCTGGTTGCCTGGGAGAAGGTCACGCTGAGATGTCTTCTTGTACAGCTGCAGTCCAGTCCACCTGCTTGCGGTTGTCCCACAGTGCCATTTACTGAGGGAATGTCAGGATTTGGATCAAGTCACGGTGAAGGGACGGCAATATATTACCGAGTCAGAATGGAGAGAGGCTTGAAGGGGATCTTGAAGTTGGTGGTGTTCCCATATATCTGCTGCCCTTGTCCTTCCAGACAGAAGTGATCATAGTTTTGGAAGGTGCTGTCTGAGGATCTGTGGTAAAGTTCTGCATCTTTTAGATAGTACACACTATTGCTACTGAGCATCAGTTATGTAGGGATGGATGCTTGTGGATTTGTTGCCAATCAAGAGGGGTCTGCTTTGTCCTGGATGGTGCTGAGCTTCTTGAGTGTTGTTGGGGCTGCACCCATCCAGGCAAGTGGGGAGTATTCCATCATACTCCTGACTCGTGCCTTATATATGGTGGGCAGGCTTTGGGGAGTCAGGAGGTGAGTTACTCATCACAGTATTGCAAGCCTCTCACCTGATCTTGTAGCCATTTCATGACATTTGTGTGTTCAGTCCAGTTGAGATTCTGATCAATGATAACTCCAGGATGCTGATAGTGAGGGAATCAGTGATGATAACACCATTGAATGTCAAGGTGTGTCCATTTTAACTTATTGGAGATGGTCATCGCCTTGACTTTGCGTGGCATGAATGTTATTTCCCACTTATCAGCCCAAGCCTGGATATCATCCAGATCTTGGTGCATTTAGACATGGACTGCATTAGTGCCTGAGGAGTCACGAATGGTCCTGAACATTGTTCAATCATCAGGGAACATCCCCACTCCTGACCTTATGCTGCAGGGAAGGTGATTGACACAGCAGCTGAAAATGGTTGGGCCTCGGTCATTCCCCTGAGGAAATCCTGCAGAGATGTGCTGTAGCTCAGATGGCTAACTTCCCACAATTCTCACCATCTTTCTGTTTGTCAGGTATGACTCCACCCACCTGAGAGGTTGTCCCTTATTCCTGTTGATGCCAGTTTTGGGGAGGCTCCTTGATGCCACATATGACCGATTGCAGCCTTGATGTCAAGGGCTGTCACTCTCAGGTCACCTCTAGAATTCAGCTCTTTTTCTCCTTGTTTGGGCCAAGGTGGCGATGACATCAGGAGCTGAGAGGCCCTGGTGGAACCCAAGCTGGGCATCACTGAGTAGGTGCTGCTTGATAGTAATGTGATGGAAGGTGTCATTAACAATGCTGATGGTCGGCAGTGGGCTGGTAGGTTTGGGAATTGGCCGGGTTGGATTTGTCCGTTTTTTTGTTTGCAGGTCGTCCCTGGGCAATCTCCCACAATATTCGGAAGATACATGCATTGTAACTGTACTGGAACAGCTTGGCTAGATGAGCAAAATGGTTGGAACACAAGTCTTCAATACTACTGCCCGAATGTTCTCATAGCCTTTGCAGTGTCCAGTGTTTCCAGCGTTTCCCTAATATCTCATGGAGTGAATCGAATTGACTGAACGCTGGTATCTGTGGTGCTGGGAATCACTGGGGAGGCTGAGATGGATTATCCACTCGGCACTTCTGGCTGAAGATTGCTATGAGAGCTACAGCCTTATCTTTTACACTGATGTGCTGTCTCTTCTATCAATGAGGATGGGGTATTTGTGGAGTCTCCTCCTCCAGTGCGCTATTTAATCATTCACTACCGGCCACGACAGGATATGGCTAAACTGCCGAACTTGGATCTGATCTATTGATTGTGACATCGCTTAGCTCTGTCTAAAACTTGCTGCTTATATTGTTTGCCATGCAACTAGCCTCACTTGGTGGCTTCGCCAGCATGGCACCTCATCTTCAGGTATGCCCGGTGCTGTTCCTGGCGTGCCCTCCAGTATTCTCCATTGAACCAGTGATGATTCCCTGGTTTGATGGTGATGGCTTTGTGGGGGATATGCCGGGCCATGATGTTACACTTTGTGCCGGAGTACAGGTCTCCAGCTGTTGATGGCCCACAGCGCCTCATGGATGCCAAGTCTTCAGTTGCTCGAACTGTTCAAAGTCTGTCCCATTGAGCACAATATGAAGGGTGGCCCTTTGTCTCTACAGAAGCTCTACCAATCTCTCTCTTACCAATACAGTGATGGACAGATGTATCTGCAGCTGACAGATTGGTAAGGATGAGATCAGGTATGTTTTTTCCCTCTTGTTGATTCCCTCACCACCTGCGGCAGACCCAGTCTAGCAGCGATGTCCTTTAGGACCCGACCAGCTCGATCAGTCGTCCTGCTGCCGAGCCACTCTTGGGGGTGATCATTGAAATCCCCCACCCAGAGAATATTTGGTGCTTTTGCCATCCTCATTGTTTCCTCATCATTGTGTTCAACACGGAGTAGTACTGATACATCAGCTGTGGGAAGATGGTACGTTGGAATCAGCAGGAGGTTTCCTTGCCCATGTTTAACCTGAAGCCATAAGTCTTCACGACATCAGGTGTCAATGTTCAGGTATCGCAGAGAAACTCCTTTGGCCTTTGTACCACTGTGCTGCCACCTCTACTAAATCTCTCCTGCGCGT
Source organism: Hemiscyllium ocellatum (assembly GCF_020745735.1). Classification (NCBI taxonomy): domain Eukaryota; kingdom Metazoa; phylum Chordata; class Chondrichthyes; order Orectolobiformes; family Hemiscylliidae; genus Hemiscyllium; species Hemiscyllium ocellatum. The sequence continues at coordinate 26,700,184 of NC_083445.1, forward strand.
GGGACAAGGCACATCCAGGAATGTGATCGTGGTGTCAGTGTCATTGCTTGTGACTAACAGCATCGGTTTATTTCCTGCACTATCTGAGGTTATCAGGATGGCTCTGCCTTCTCAATCTCATCCCTCGCTGATAGTGTGGTGAGTCTCAAGTTAAACTCACCATCAGTGCTCTCTTTCTCTCTCTCTCTCTCTCTCTCTTTTTCGATGTTGCATCGATCTGTCATACCAATCTGAAGCCCATCTCACCTACACTATTCCGTGTACGTCCATATGCTTGTCCAACGACGACTTAAATGTACTTAAAGTTGGCAAATCTTCTACCGTTGCAGACAAAGCATTCCACACCCTTACTACTCTCTGAGTAAAGAAACGACCTCTGACATCTGTCCTATATCTATCACCCCTCAATTTAAAGCTATGCCCCCTCGTGCTCGCCGTCACCATACTTGGAAAAGGCTCTCCCTGTCCACCCTATCTAACCCTCTGATTATCTTATATGTCTCTATTAAGTCACCTCTCAACCTTCTTCTCTCCAACGAAAACAGCCTCAAGTCCCTCAGCCTTTCCTCGTAAGACCTTCCCTCCATACCAGGCAACATCCTAGTAAATCTCCTCTGCACCCTTTCCAAAGCTTCCACATCCTTCTTAAAATGTGGTCACCAGAACTGTACACAATACTCCAAGTGCGGCCATACCAGAGTTTTGTACAGCTGTAGCATAAACTCATGGTTCCGGAACTGGATCCCTCTATTAATAAAAGCTAAAACACTGCATACCTTCTTAACAACCCTGTCAACCTGGGTGGCAACTTTCAAGGATCTGTGTACATGGACATCGAGATCTCTCTGCTCATCTACACATCAAGAATCTTACCATTAGCCCAGCACTTTGCATTCTGGCTATTCCAACCAAAGTGAATCACCTCATACTTGTCGGCATTAACCTCCATTTGCCAACTATCAGCCCAGCTCTGCAGCTTATCTATGTCTCTCTGTAACCTACAACATCCTTTGCCACTATCCACAACTCCACCGACTTTAGTATCATCTGCAAATTTACTAATCCACCTTTCTACACCCTCATCCAGGTCGTTTATAAAAATGTCGAGCAGCAGTGGACCCAACACCGACCCTTGTGATACACCAATGGTAACTGGACTTCAGGATGAACATTTCCCATGAACCACCACCCCCTGTCTTTTTTCAGCAAGCCAATTACTGATCCAAACTGCTATATCTCCCACAATCCCATTCTTCCGCATTTTGTACAATAGCCTACTGTGGGGAACCTTATCGAATGCCTTGCTGAAATCCATATACACCACATCAACCCGGTTTACTCTCATCTACCTGTACGCTAGCTTTCAGAGCACTGTTTCTTCATCAGTACATGGCGTAGTCTCTGCCTAAACTCCATAATCTTTCTTGTGATGTACAGATCTAGACATTTCAATGTGATGAAACTCAACAGGAAAGGTTAATGATTACCTGATGAAAGTGCAGTACCCCGCAAGCTAGTGCTTCCAAATAAATCTGTTGGACTGTAAACTGGTGTTGAGTGATTTTTGACTTTGTACACCCCAGTCCAATACTGGCATCTCTAAATCTTTCTCTATTGACAGTGCAGAATGTGGCGACCTTTATCTTTGTAATATTGTCTCTCTTCAGGTCAGTGTTTGGAAAGCCCTTAAATAAATAAACGTTGATTCTGTGATACGTCAACCTGCGAAATGCTATGTGGAGTTTCCTGTTTGTGACATCAATATCATGCAGGTTTATTAAGTCCTGAATGGTTATGTGAAGAAGTGACATCCAGTTCAGTAACACATTGCATTTTAAAGTAAGCCCGCCTTGACATGGGCCGTCAGTTAAAGGACAGAAACTGGAACTGACTGGCAAAGTATAGCCAGGAGTGAAGTGAAAGCAGTTCGCTGGGGAGCTGAAACCTTATGGTATCACCTCGATGAAGTCTGCTGAAAATCGACTCACTGATCATTCCAGAATGGAGTTGGATCATTTAAAGCAAGGTGAACAATTGCTTGGATATCCAGGCGGTGGATAGAAATATTTGGAGCATCTACAAGCGAAAATGTGGATAGAGACAACAGAGCAGCTGGTCACTTCGTGCTCAGTGTCTTTTTTGTAATCTATTACTTATTTCTGTTGTGAAGAACAAGCTGAATTAATCATCATCAAAGTGTTCTAATTTGATATAAAATTCAGATCCTGTTGCAGATGATTAACAGCGTGTTTTTAAAAACTATTTGTGGAAGCAATTCTGTTCCTTTTGACAGTATGGAAAAGAAAAGTTTGATAAAATGCAACATTGCTTAATGACTACAGCCTTTGTTCATTGTGATGTAACCTAACCAGTGGATGGAAGATACCTCCTGCTGCTCCCTAATTGCATCTCTAAGGATTCAACATCAGCTATAAACATGGAATGGTGGAAATAATGGATGTGGGATACAAACAGACATCAGTGCTCCGAGGGAATAATGCACCTTCCGCCAAGAGGCCTGATCTATGCAATTTACTACACGGCCCTTGCAGGTATCGCAGTCCCAGGTAAAGTCCTCCGAATTTTAAGCATTTTGAAAAGCACTAGTTAAGTGGATTATCGCGGTAAAGAGCTGTTGATGATAATTGTCACAACGGGATTCCAGCTGAGTTTTTCTGAACTAGCTCTGTCAGTTGGATTGATGTTCCAAGCTAAATGAACTTTTAAATGTTTTTCTTTAACTCAGTCAGAGTCATGTTCTGATCTACATTCGGAGTGTCACTCGGTATAAAAATGGTAAACGCATCCACCTGGACCACTGTCCCAAGAATATTTCTCAACTGTGTTAATAGTCACTGATCAGCCACTTGGTCATTGTCTGACTACGCCTTTGCCTTCACTGTTCTGGCTTGGGCAGCACTGACCTTCTATCTATAAATAGCCGGGAGAAGGTGACGGCAAACAACGATACAAAAATGCTCAAATCTGTGTACTTTCACTCAGAGGAGCAGCTCAGCTTCTGTCCAGCTGCGCCTCCCAACTCTGGCCCTTTGTCTGTTTCCCCACAGATCTCATTGATTTTTTTTGTACACACGTGCACTTCCAATCTTTGCCTCTGAACCACTTTCCATTCCAGTTTTGACCTCCCATCATGCTTTTCCTGCTCGCTCATCTTACCATAAATGACATTAACTTGTTCCAAATCAGTTTGAACATTGTAAGCTTTAAAACCAAATGCATCAGTTCCTTGTTTAACCTGTCTAGAGATTATGTAGCAAAGCGTTAACTTCAACCAGCATTTTGCAGGTTTCCATAATCGAGAAACAATGCTAATTAAATGCAAGGGCTCCAAACACTGACGTGAAAAGTGTTGGTGTTACAGCGATGAGGTCACCATAGTCAATACTCCCATTACAGAGACAGCTGACTGACAGAGTGGGTTTTTCTGAGGGTCACCAAATACCGCCAAGAGCTAACTTTGAAAAGGCAGACCCATCACACAGTCAGTACAGGAATTGAACCCACACTTTGAAGGGAATCTTGCAGGGCAAATCAGACAACTGTCCAATAGAGCTAACAATTCTCAGTCATCCCCTCCCCTGAGGTGTGGTGTTGCTCAGGCTGTACCTCCGCTAAAAATGTGTTGCTGGAAAAGCGCAGCAGGTCAGGCAGCATCCAAGGAGCAGGAGAATCAAAGTTTCGGGCATTAGCCCTAGCGGTTTCTGAAGAAGGGCTCATGTCCGAAACGTCGATTCTCCTGTTCCTTGGATGCTGCCTGACCTGCTGCGCTTTTCCAGCAACACATTTCCAGCTCTGATCTCCAGCATCTGCAGTCCTCACTTTCTCCTCCAGGTTATCCCACCGCCAATCATCTCTCGCTGTTGAGAGAGCAGCACATTCTTCCTGTCGGGCTATGACGACTTCACCCTTTTCTGGAAATATTATCGCAGTATTATCATCACATCCCATGCCATGATTTGCAATAACTTAGAAAGTGAAAGAAGACATTTGCCTGATTTCGGACATGATCAGGAATTATTTATCACCATGAAGACGGAACAAAGTGTCATAGACATCGACTGCAGGGAAAAGAGTGATTTGAGCCAATGCATCTGTGCTGTTCCAAACACAACCTCACTTTTCTAATCCCATTTTCCCGCGTTTGCTCCATAACCGTGGATGCATTGGCATACCAATTACACATCTCTATACTTCTGAAATGTGATGAAGGTTTCTGGATCTCCTAACGTTAAGTAGTGAATTCCACTTGCCACCCACATGCTGTGTGTGTTTTTGTTCCCTCCCGTCTCCTCTTATGGAGACATCCCAGCAGGGACTCTTCGGTTTGAAATAGTGCTACAGCTTGCCTAAGACAAAATGGAGCTTGGATTTCATACCTTTCAGATGAAAATAAGAGTGTTTTATTCCTTGAAATGTTTGATTAACAATTCCAAGCCAAATTCTGACATTTGCATCATTTATTTTCAAGCAGTTGCTAAAGTATTGCTGTGATTTAATATACATTGGTTGAATTCAAACAAGGTGTAGAAAACAGTCTTCGGGTTTGCATGCAATTTAAAATCACGCAAGCTGTTGTGTCACTTGAAGTTTACTGACATAGTTTGGTACTGGACTTGTACTTGGTCGCTGTAGCCATTTTTCATTCCAACATTGTCTATGTCCTCTTGAAATTCTCTGGACATACCAGCTCAGGCCGTGTTGCTTCACTTGTTCGGTGGAGGATTTTTGTTCATTTAAATTGTACATAAGTATTAATATCATGTCCATTTCCGTATAGACTCCAAGTATTTCTATTATTATAATGATAAAACAGTAATCAACATCCTATGAAGTTCTCATTTATCCCACCTTCAGATATGTTTGCTTACTTCAAATATCAAACCTCCAACTTTGCATTATGATAAGTGTAATGGTTTCATTGGGAGTTAATTCTCCACTCTTAACTGACACTGGTCATTTCATTTTGTTTGAACAGTTAATTTACTGGCGATTGCAATTTTGTCCCGAGGAAAATGCGGACTATCAAGATGCATCACAAGGTACTTGGTGTCCATGGCAGTAACGGACCTCCTGGTTATCATTACTGCTGTGCTTCTAAACCGTATTCCTGGGATTTATTTTCCAGGTTCTGTCCTATCGATTACTCCCGTCTGCAGTCTCACCATTGTTTTAATTTACGCGGCCAGAAATACTTCTGTCTGGTTAACTGTTGCATTCACGGTGGACCGGTTTGTTGCTATTTGTTGTCAGAAATTCAAAGTCAAATATTGTACTGATACAATATCTGCTGTGGTAATCGGAACAGTTTGCTCATTTGGATGTCTGAAGAGTGTCCCATGGTACTTTCTACATGAACCCATCTACATAAATAATAACATACCATGGTATTGCAGGTTGAAGAAAATCCGTTATACTTCCCTTTTGTGGATAATATTCGAATGGTTTGAGCATATTTTAACGCCATGTTTTCCATTCTTTCTGATTCTTCTGCTAAATGCTCTGACAGTCAGAAACATTTTGGTGGCCAATGAGGCCCGCAGAAGACTCCGATCCCAACACAATGAAGAGAATAAGGCTGACCCGGAAATGGAGAGCCGGAGGAAATCTATCGTTTTGCTATTTGCTGTATCCGGGAGTTTCATCCTTCTATGGCTGACGTTCCTTATCTACTTCCTTTATGAACGATTTACAAATGATTATCAAATCACAGATTTCAGTGATCCACAATTTATTCTTCGAGAAAGTGGAACATGTTGCAGCTCCTCAGTGCATGCACCAACACGTTTATCTATGCCATAACTCAGAGCAAATTTAGAGAGGAGCTGAAGAACATTGTCAGGAATCCACTAATCGCTTGTGCAATTATAAGGACAAACAAATGAAATAGAAAATACACAAGGGGGTTACCTGCTGCCAACTAGTGACATGATCTGGTGAAAATTATACGGTTGTGAAGTGACTTTAGTTCTTCAATTCACTTTTGACCCAGTAAAAGGACATTTGGTGACTTGGTGCTAAATACATTTCCTCCCGTTGGTGTAGCCTGGTGTAGATGAAGTCTGGTTTGAAATGGCAGGGAGAACTGATTTCCCCAGCTCTATTAGGTACGACCAGTCATTTTTTCTTCTGCAATGTCAGACGCATTAAAAGAAAACGTATGCAGCAATTTGTGAGTTTAAAAAGGATGTGTCAGATATTTTGTAAAAGGATTAATCTTGCAATCTGAGATTAACTTCTGTAGTGTGATGTGGGTGGAAAAAAAATAAAATGCTTTGAACGTTCTTACTTCTTCCTCAACCAATGATTTCTCTCTCCCTCTCAAATGAGGAGAGGTTTGACAAGGTCAGTGTGTCTGAGACATGTTTGGAGTTTCTGCATTCACTTCTTTCCTTCCTCTCAGACTTCGATATAATTCCACATTTCGGCTTCGTTTTAGGGGAACTCATTCAGAGCTATCTCCAAATGAAAATTGATCCCTTCAGAAAAGCTGCATTGACCACGTTTTGAAAATTTATTTTCACAGTGTTTTATTTTCTCTGCATGTGTTCTGAATTGACACATATGTATATGAAATATTACACCTTTCAGACATAATGTGGGCCAATGCTATGTTCATTCCTTCCCAACTGGAAGGGAACAGAAATGTCTAATCCGAATACCGAAACCTGTTGCTAATTAGTATGGGACACAATTTTGTTTGGATTGTCTAATCCGAATGCATAAACCTGCTGCTAATTAGTGAGGGACAGCTTTCGGTTCGGATTGACGTTGTTACCATAGAGTCATTGAATCCCACAGCACGGAAACAGGCCCCTTTGCCTCTAACTGGCCCATTTCGAATACACTGTTCATCCACGCTAAACCCATTTCCCTGCACTTGGACTGTATTCTTCTCAACCTTTGCCATCAATGCATTTGTCCAAACTCCTTTTAAATGTTGTTAATGTGTCTGCTTCAACCACTTCCCCTGGCAGCTCATTCAATATGCGTATTACTGTCTGTGTAAAAGAAAGTTGTCCCTCATCTTCTCTTTTATTCTTTCCCCTCTAACCTTAAACTGATGCCCTCTATTCCTCGATTCCCCCACTCTGGGAAAAAAGCTGAGTGCATTCACCTGATCAATGCCTGTCATGATCTTATACATTTTTATAACATCCCACCTCAGTCTCCTATGCGGTAAAGGAAAAAGTCCTATCTTGTCCAACATCTTCCTACAACTCAGATCCTTTGTTCCTGGCAGGCAACGTTCTTGTAAATTCTTCTGCCCTCTTTCCAGTTTACTAACATCATTCCTATAACAAGGTGACCAAAACTGAACACAGTGCTCCAAGTGTAGCCTCACCAGCATCCTGAATAATTGCAACCTAACTTCCCAACTTCTATACTCAGTTCCTTGACTGATGAAGGCCAGTATGCCAAAAACCTTCTTAATTGCCCTGTTTATATGTGACTACAATTTCAGAGAAATGTACACCAGAACTCCAAGGTCCCTCTGTACATCTGTACTCCTTCATGCCCGACAGTTCAACATGAAACTCCTATCTTGATTTCGCTCTACAAAATGCAATACTTCACACTTACCTACATTAAACACCGTTTGCCATTTCTCGACCCAATTCTCCAGCTGATCAAGGTCCTCCTGCATTTTCTAATAACCTTCCTCGTTTTCCACGATAACACCTATTCATCTGCGAACTTACTAATCATGCCTTGTCCATTCTCATCCAAATCATTGATATAGATAACAAACAGCAATGGGCCCAGCACCGACCCCTGAGTCCATTAGTCACAGACCTCCAGTCTGACAAGTACCCTTTCACTATTACCCTCTGCTTCCTCCCATCAAGCCAATTGTCCATCCAGTTTGACAGCTCCCCCTGGATTCCATGCGATCTAACCTGCCAGAGCAGCCTACACTGTGGAATCTTATGGAAGACCTTGTTGAAATCCAAGTGACAAAATCTACCACCCTGCCCATGTCAGACTTTCTGGTCACGTCATCAAAGAACTCAAACACATTTCTCAGGCATGATCTCCCACGTGCAAATCCATGCTGACTATTCCTAACCAAGTGCATGTATGTCTTATCTCTCAGAATCTCTCAAGTAACTGACCTTCCACGGATGTTCGGCTTACTAGTCTACGGTTCCCAGGATTTTCTTTGCAGTTCTTCTTGAATAAGGGCATCAAACTCGCTCTTCTCCTGTCGTTCAGGAGCAAACCCAGAGCTAACGATGAATCAAAAATATAAATGAGGGCCCCCGCAATTTCTTCTCCAGCCTTTTGAAATGTTCTTGGATGTATCTGTTCAGGACAAGAGAATTTAGCCAGCTTCATATATTCTAATAGATCCAACACCTCCTGTGCAGTGACATGGACTGTCCCCAAGATATCACCACTAACTTGCCCAAGTTGCTAAGTCTTCATGTCTTTCTCCGTGGTAAACATAGTGGAGCAATATCCATTGAGAACCTCATCCATCTCCAGCAGTTCTATACACACATGCCCACTTTGGTCCTTGAAGAGCCCTATTCTCTCTCTGGTTATTCTTGTTCCTTTAATATTAAAGTGAACAGCTCGGTCAGGCTGGAACATGACAGGAAGCAAGGAATGCCTGTTGGATTAAATTGCATCTATCGCAATGCAAGAGGGCTGATAGGTAAGGCTGATGAACTCAGGGCATGGATAGGTACGTGGGCTGAGATATTATAGCCATTATAGAAACATGGCTAAGGGAGGGACACGACTAGCAGCTTGATGTGCCAGAGTATAGATGTTTTAGGCTGGACAGAGGTGGTGGAAGGGAGGGGGGCATGTTTTTTTTGTACAAGGCATGTTCCATAACAATAATCAGAAATGAATTAACTGAATAATCATCCAATGAGGCTTTGTGTGTGTGTCGAGCTCAGAAATAAGGAGGGATGATGACGTTATTGGGTTGTACTGTAGGCCCTCACATTCTCAATGGGAATTAGAGGAACAAACTTGCCGGAGATTGGTGAGACTTGCAGGAGCAAGAGAGGGAGCATCCTGTGAATGCCCCATTCCAAACCGACAACAGCCCTCCACACTATGTCCCACTCCACAAGCCTTCGCTAAGGTGTTTGATAAGACTCCACGCTGTAGGCTATTGCACAAAGTTTGGACCTTCAGGATTGAAGGTGATTTGGATGTTTGGATCAGAAATTGGCTAGCTGACAAAAGACAGAGGGTGGTGGTTGATGGGAAATGTTCATCCTGGAGCTCAGTTACCAGTGGGTGCCACAACGATCTGTTTTGGGGCCACTGGTATTTTTCAATTTTATAAATGATTTGGAATGAGCCTAGAAGGATGAGTGATTAAATTTGTGGATGGCACTAAGGTAGGCACAGTCGTGGATAGTGCCGATGGATGTTGCGGGTTACAGAGGGACATAGATAAGACACAGATCTGGGCTCAGAAGTGACAAATGGAGTTTAATACAGAAAGGTATGAGGTAGTTCACTTCAGAAGAAGTAACAGGAATGCAGAATACTGGGCTAATGGTAAGATCCTTGGTAGTGGAGATGAATAGAGAGATCTCGGTGTCCAGGTGGATAAATCCCTGAAAGTTGCTGCCCAGGTTGATCGGGTTGTTAAGAAGGAATATGTTGTGTTGATGTTTATTGGTAGGGGGATTGAGTTTCGGAGCCACGAGGTCATGCTTCAGCTGTACAAGACACTGGTAAGGCCACACCGGAGTATTATATACAGTTCTGGTAACCTCATTATAGGAAGATTTGGAAAGGATTCAGAGAAGATTTACGAGGATGATGCCTGGTATGGAAGGAAGATCTTACAAGGAAAGGCTGAGGAAACTGAGCCTGTTTTCATTGGAAAGAAGACGTGTGAGAGGTGGCTTAATCGAGACATATAAGATAATCAGAGGGTTAGAAGTGTGGACAGTGAGAGCCTTTTTTCTCAGATGGTGAAGACTAAAATGAAGGGCCATAGCTTAAATTGAGTTTACATTTAGGACAGATGCCAGAGGTAGTTTTTTTAATCAGAGAGTAGTAGGAGCGTGGAATGCCCTACCCACAACAGTAGTAGATCACTGATGTTAAGGGCATTTAAATGGGCATTGTACATAAACATGGATAATAATGGTTTGGTGTAGTTTAGATTGGCATCAGATTAATTTCACAGGTTGACACAACATCGAGTGCTGAAGGGCGTGGACTGCACTGTAATATTCTATGTTCTCTGTTCTGTGTTCAACTGTCACTTTGCAAAGAAAAACAATAAGACAAAGACAATACCTGAATCATTTAATGTAAGATTCGCTTTTACAATCATACAGATGGCATCCCTTATTCAGAGAGCTCCTGCACCTCCTTTCCATTTTGTGTAATAATCTCAGCTGTAAAATATTCTGGATATTCAGTTCCCAACATCGGTTCCCCTGTCACCATGTCTGCCTCACCTCATTCAATCATATCCTTTTACCTCAGTGTATGCAATGAATTCCTCAATCCTTTTTGAGAAAGCAACACACATCCAGGCAGGGTGCCTTTCATTCAGCTTTTTAACCCATTATTCCCGATTCCAATGTCACTTTTATTGCTCACTTTTACCGGCCAGGAAACAGTCTGACATCATCATACTCACAGAATCAGACCTGATGGGTAATGTTGCATGAAGGAACATCACCATCCCTGG